>NW_027488748.1:0-300000 GCF_050948215.1 Halictus rubicundus | reverse complement strand
CTCTGTCATCGAATCAACTCAAGTGCAACCTACATTGCCGATGGTCAACTAAAAATCGTTAGAATTGCTGCACAGAATACAAGACTGTTTGTAAATATTACATCAAGGACAAGTTGTAAGTAGTTTGCAGCAAAAGACAAACACCTCGAGGGCCTGTCTCCATCTTTTACAACTGATAATCAGAAGCTACGGCAGCCGCGCGGCCTAGATCCATTTGTTATTCCGTCTTCGCTACATTGTACGGACTTGTTGTTCACTTATAACACGCGCTAATAACCATAATTTAAACTTTACCTACTCATTTTTTCCATAAACGAATAAAACCCGGAGTGTGGTGATTGCTTTAGAAGTGACATCATTTGAAACATTATTTCAAATAAAATATTAGTTTATTTTATAATTATTTCAGATAATTGTGAAATTATTTTCCAAAATTATATCAGAAACATTTGAAACATTATTTCCAATAACATAATTAGTTATATATCATTTATTGTTCCCCTCAGGGTTACAATTCCCATTGCATCTCCTTCCTTTCCCCGCTCTTATCCTAACCTTAGCCTAACTTACCAATTACCTTACCACGCAAAACCGCACACAGCTTTATACACAAGCGAGAGAGAGAGAGAGAGAGAGAGAGAGAGAGAGAGAGAGAGAGAAATATCTTGTCGACTTTCCATAAAATAGGATAAAAGTAACAATATAAAAATAAAATAACCAACGCCAGAAATACAATAACTTAACCTACAATAAGTTACATTATGCAACAAAAAACAACAATTAAATATCAAAAGCTTATCACAGAAAAAATAATAATACACAGCATACCTGTCTTTTCTCTCTCTCACACACTCACCCACACCTCCGCCCCCTTCCCGAACATCATCGATCCCCTCGCCAACTCATATTCTCCCACCATTCGTCCACCTTCCTCAACCATTCCTCAGCTTCCCCCTCGACCCGAGCACTGCCCACGCCATCCCATGCCATCCTCTTCCATCATCCCCTCCGATACACATTTCCCATACGTGTTCAATAACATAATTAGTTTATTTTATAATTGTTTGAGATAATTGTGAAGTTATTTTTCAAAATTATATCTGGTGCCCAGATTGTCGCGTTTGAGTATACTTTATACCGACCCTCTTTTGACATATTTGAAATAAAGAAATATAAATATTGAAATAATATAATACTTGAAATTGCTAATGTATCAAATGAATCAATACTATTTTTATTTGCAAACAGCAATATGGAAATAAAGGTGGGAAATAAATTATTTCGAATAGCTATTTCTTCTTTTAACTAAAATTTTTCCAGGTCTGCCTAAGGATCGGTATAGTGAGCTCAAAGTTTCGGGACGAATAACAGTGAAAAGAAAAATCATTAGCTTATGGCAGATGTGGAAAAATGGAAGTGTCTTGATTCGAGAATTTCTGTTTCCCAAGGGCTTTGGTACAGTGATCCCAAAATTTGGGAATGAGTGATAACCAATGGTAAAATCATTAGCTTACGAAAACTGTGTTATTTTATATTTACGGACACTAGGTTGTTCGAATTGGGCAGGAAACGGCAGTAATCGGACACTTTCGAAAAGACGATAACACTCATTGGGCTTCAATTTTTTCGAGACTTTAAATTAGTTTCTTAGCTGATGTAAACAATTTTTTTGAGAAATTTATGTCAACCGCGGAGAAAATTTGTTGTCACATTTTTTAATTTTGCACATCATGGGTGAAGCTGAACCCAAAGAAGGTACTCTGGCCCTCAATGTCAGCCGAAGGGTGGCATTGAGGGGTGTCGACGACCCGGCGAGGAGGGGGTAACTCGGTAGAGTGAGGAAAAGGGCTCAAGACCGCTGTTATTTTCAGTTATAATGGGGTGAGCACCGTTCCGGTTAGCTACGTACACGGTAAACTGTCGTCGGTAGTTCCTCTATTTCTTCGGAGTTTCGTATTTCCTCGGAGCGCGTTGCCGCCGGGCATTCGAGTCGGCGATTTGTAACGAAAGCCATCTTAAACGAACATGATTGCGAACTTTCCGAGGCACAAGTCGGCCTACCAGCTACGGCTCCGACCGCTATGTCTTCCCGTTTGTCGCAACCAACTCGCGTCGGAATTCTTTTCGATTGTTGTCGGTCGCTTTACTGCGATCGTTCGATTCCACGAAGGGGTTAGGGTGACCCGACCAACGAACGAACACTGTTGAAGTTATTATTGGCAAATCGATATTTACTGAGGGCTCTTTCCGCAATAAGACCGTGTCAGAATTAAGCCGCGGTTCTAATTACATAAATATCGGTTGTAAACGCCACAGCCGAGTAATCGAATTCAGGCTCAATTAAAAGCACCGCGCATGGACGACACCACACCAACGTCAACGCGTTTGCATTATGGGATTTTACGCATTTATAACGAAAATGAATCGATCGAATAGATAACTTTTTGAACATTATTTTCAGCTTCTCATTGTTACGGAGTGTTTTGGATCTTCGTTGGGTTCCGTAACGAGGAACCTTTAACTTACGATCCGAATGATTTGAGAAATAAAATGTGATTTGTGGGAGAACTAACTGATTTATTATTTTTGTGGGATCAGGACCCCCAGATCAAAAGTATGTAGGAGATCGGGAAGAACGGGAGGGTTCCGTGGGTGAGCGCGTTAGTCGATCGGCTACCACCAGTGAGGTCCCGGGTTCGATTCCCGGCGGCGGTGCCCTCATTTTTCCCGAGATCCTACATTGTTACCACTGCGATTCTCGGAAAAGAGAGCGAGGGCTCGACGGATTGCTGTGTATATTGACGCGGCTCTCTCCCCTCGCCACGCACCCCGAACTACCCTTGCCACCCGAAGTGTGCGTGGTGAGAGGGAGACGAACCGCGACGACGGCCGAGTCCTCAGTACAAGCAAAGTTCGACAGTCGCTAATCAGTCGCACCGAACAGTCGCACCGAACAGCTGATTGCTCGAACACTGAGAAAAGAAATAAATGTCAATGTAGCTTCTAAGGCTTGAAAATTTTTATTTTGCATAAAAATCACTGAGCAACAGTTCCTTTAATTTTTCTAAATCGACGATGTCAAAAGATGTGTGCATAAACGTTCCGAAGAATATATGTAATATTAACAATCCCAGAATTATAACAATTAAAATAAGAAAATTGGATTTACACTGAACGACTTTCGAGCCCTTCACGCGTGGTTCAAATTGTGAATGCGTGCACCTACGTATCTGCAACAGCACTGATAATAATAATTCGATAATTTTCTTCTTCGTTTCTCCTCTTTTTGATGGGAACGAATCGGTGTATTGGTCCGGTGCAGTTAGGTGGACTTTAGGTTAGGTTAGGTGGTCTTTGTTCGCTGAAAATACGTCGACGGAAATTGCCGTATTTCCCGCGTCTTCTTCCCGAAGCGCGTAGTTCGGCGAATATTTATAGTGCTCGGGCGCATCAGGAGGGCTGCATTATTTGTCGCAGTCGGGCTTTTTCCTTCCGTTCGACCGTTCTGTTAATTGCGCTGATGACGCTTGAGCAGCGTCCGGAGAACATTTTGTAATTAAACGTGCTAATGGGGACCAGCACCTGGCTGAGGAAGACGCATTAATTAAAATCCATTAACGACCCCCAGTACGAGGTAGCCGATGCATCAAGCACAATACCTGTCGCGCATCCTTGCAACGAAGCCCGAAACTGATCGATCCTTGTCGTTAATTTGACCGCGATGCGCGATCAAGATTAATCTTGAGAACCACCATTTTGCGGGTCACTGGTCGAACCAAACTGGAACGCTTTTTGAGGTTTTTTAAGATGGTAATGGCAGAAAATATTGCAGGGTCAACTGCTCTTATGGAAAACTTGAATATATACGAATCTCTCTTTTTGGGATGTTATAAACAAATTTGCAGAGCTCCTTTCGCATCAATCTGCAATTCCAGACTGGTAAAGTTGACTAGACTAACTTCAGCTTCGACAAACTGATGGATTCAGTACAGTTTACAACTGGGTTACGAATTACCGCGAATTAAATTGTAATTAAGAGCCGAGGGTAGTCACGTGACTTTTTCAGAGTCATCAGATCGGTAACTGCTGTACAATTTCTGTTCACAGCCTTCAGTCACTGACTTCAGATCCGTCTTGGTATTGATCCGACGGATCTTAAGTCTGTGACTAAACTTGTCACATTTTTTGCTCTGTATTATCGATATCATGAATTCTGACGGCGGAAACGTGCTTCAAGTTTTTCGCTTTATTTCGCAGAGAATCAGGACAAAATATAGCTCAATTTGTAGCAGGTGATATTATCTAGCGCGCGCCACTCTCGACTTTTTGGCCTACTACTAATGCTTATATTAATATTACCAAATATCTGCATAATCTCGTCAGCTCACGATCAGCGCGCGCTAGACTGAACCTTCCTCTTTCAAAGAAGCGCTTTCCCAGCGAAAAATATTCTCATATAAGGACGAAAAGTTGAGGCACGTAAAACCATTTTTCGCCTATTTTTGTCGGTAATGTGGTCACTGTACCTTATCGCGAATCTGCGGAGTCTTGGCTCTTAAATGCAATGTAGTTTGGCGAGCAAGCAGAGGTACTTGAATTCCCTTAACGAAGGAGAGAGGAAGAAAGAGAGAAAGAGAAAGAGTAATTCGAATAAAACACAAGGAAAGGGAGAAATGTCATTCCACTATTTCAATTACGAGATGGTAAGACCAAATTGGCGTATCTGTTACAATTTATCTTTGAGCCATTATACTGGCGACGGTCTGCGCGCACAGAGGAAATCGAAGGTACATTTCCGGGACAAAGGGCATCAGCTATTTCGTTGAAGGGTTCGAGAACGAGGTCGTTGCGTTAAGAACGGAAAAACTGCATAGAACAAAGCGAAATGGCACTCGTCGCAACAACTCAATTTTCACGGGACATTATGCAACACGCGTCAAAGGAAAAGTCGGGTAAGCGGTTGACAAACGGACGAATAAATCCGCCTTGATCTTGGAGGCGTTTATGCGTGACTTTAGATAGCCGTGTTAGGGAGCATAAGAAGGTGGTTAGGATCTTTTCCAGCTGAACGAGCCGCAATCACGCTCTTAGGATCTCTCGTGTCCGGAGCACGTGTCCTGTGCGAACTTCTCGCGTCTTCGATGTCGAAAGTTTTCCATTTCCCGAGGGTTCGCGGGGATATAATTTAACTGCGATTGCTTGACAGTGTGGTTACATAGCTGGTTGTGGAAGAGAAAGTTGTTACCTCGGGATAACGAAAATGGCGATATTCCTAGTAGGCAAATAATAAGATAAAATTTATTAAAATTTAGAACCAGCGAGGTTCTCAGGCAGTCGTTATTACATTTTTTATCCATCGATTTTAAATAGAACACGCGCCATTTTGTTCCAACGCGAACTCCTTTTGGAAGATTTTTACTGCAACAGGAATTTAATCCCGTTAAATTAATGCGAATCGTCAATCCATAGCCTACGGCTTATCTGGAATATCAGTATAACGAGCAACGACGTGAGCGCACATTTCGTTCTAGCTAATTGTATTTGCCAATAAACATCGACGGTATATTAATTACATGTTCGTCATGCATTCGAACGATTTGTTAGCATTTCTCCATATGAAAGTTTGGGATGATCAATAGTCATTACGACATTACAGTCGGTTCGTAGAAATGGAAATTATGAAACGGAATGAAGTGCGTTCAGCATCCCTGGTATGTGGAAAATTCGATCCTCGGAAATTGAAGCGCGTTTCCGGTTGGATTACCGTTCCCAATGCCCCTTTCTCTGTAATCGTGACTGATTAAACAAACTTTATTAAACGTTGATGGCCTGCCGGCTAATTTCACTCGCAGACTATCCGTGTTGAGCCGGACAGAGGGTCTTGCTAATCGTTTCGCGGATATTAAAATGCGAGACCATGGACGATGCTTTCAGGGTCCGCTCTAGGGGGGGGACAACCCGGGCATTTGCCCAGGGCGCCAAAATTTAGGGGCGCCATTTTGGCTTTAGCTGTAAGTGTGAGAAAAATATTGATGTTTAAAATATTCAGTTAATGGAAAATGTCTGACTACCCTTGCCAGAAAATTTTGCAAAAAAAAAGGTCATTCTGTTCAGCGCGGTGTTTAAAAAGGGGCGGCAATTTTTTTTTGCCCGGGGCGTCGTAACCGCTAGAGCGGGCCCTGATGCTTTTCATCCCTTAGCAGCCAGTACTTACAAGCTTGTGTACGAGCGCAATTAAGAGATTGCTGTTCCTTGGGACCGTATTGAATTTACTGTAATTAAATTGCGAACCTTTACACATTTATAGTGTGAGAAGATCTTCGAAAATTTCTAAAATTCAGAGTAAATTGATTGGACCTTGCAACATGAAGTTGGCATCATGACTTTGTCAGCGCTTGCGGCCATTTTGTTGTACGTTTGATGAATTAGCCTGCGCTGACCTGTCGAGCGGTATTGACGCGTCGTTAGCGGAAATGAAATAATTATGTAATTATTATATGTAATTTGTCACAGACTTATCCACTAACGACACGTCAATACCTAACAGGTCATCACAGCTACCACTGACATAGTCATGTTGCCAAATTTAGAAAACTAATAAGACATTCAAAATATTGGTATGTTCGCGTTAATTCGCACACTACTGTATTTTAGTCATCTACAAGTCTAGTTACAAGTCAGCGAAAAAATTGGACAACAAATGACCAGAGTGTTGTAAAATCACGATTTTATATACTTGAATAAAACTAAAATGTCCGTTTATTGACAAGTCGCATCGATAGAATGCAGATAGAATTTTTCTTGTGCAGAGTTCTCGCCGGTCCGCAAACTTACAAATCAATTAATCCGATATCGGTGGAATCGACTAATTGTCTCATCAGCCTCTGTTGCTTGTATAAAGTGCATAACGAGCGATCATTCAATTTCGCAGTGGACGAGACTCGCCCCTCATGGTTTCGCAGTTTCATAATTATTGTTTCCCGGGCGGGCTTTGTGAATTTCGCGCGCCGCTGGGTGAACCCATGTCTGTTAACTTTGAATGAACATCATTTTATCTCTGTTCATCTTCCCTTTTCTCTTTCTAGTATTTTGTAATACAAAGTGATTTCTCTATATATGTCGCCAAGGCCTGCATGATAAACGTCGCGGAACTATCCCCACTACGGGGTATACCCCGTGAGGGACCGCGGAGCTCGAGAGGCCTCGGACGCCGAGGAGTGTAAACATGTCTCCTGGACGATACTTGACGCTGGCAAGACCTGTGACGTTAATCGAGAATTCACTGTATTACGATTTTATCTCTGTCGTTAACTTGGACTAACACGTCGGTCACATGCTAGTGACGTAATATTTCTTTATCGAACTTCAAAATCAATTTTTATTACCACCTATAATTTTCTTTCGATGTAAGACGATTGGTCGGGACTTTCGAAATTTTTAGGTGCATCTCCTGAAACGTTTGCTTTTACTGTGGTTATTGTTGCATTTTATTTTGACGGCGAAAATGTGACCAGGTCTGAATGGCTATCGAGTGGCTTTCAAGAGAATGCAGTGACGCACGAACGAACACGAAATTTTCATTCCACGCTGGAACATTTCTACAGAGAGAAAATCGTGTTATTCCCGTCAACACCGTGTAGCTGCTGAGTGAGAGAAATCAATTCCGTGTTTTGACAGCAGGTTCTTCAGCAACTCAATTGCTTTATTTTATATCGTTATTTAAGTACCAGACGCATGAATACCCATTCGAGTGTTTTGTTTCGATAAATGTATCGTAAACATATTGAAATATATTTATTGAACGATCTTCCGTGAATGCGTTTGCGCAGTCTGTCGACGCTCGTGAATTATACAATTTTTAATCTTTAGGCCTCTAGTTCCAGTGTCTATTCACGCGCTTTTTAGACAAATGAAGATTTGAGAACATTGTTTAGACTGGTTTCAACGGGTCCCGCCGTTTTAGTGTTATTTTACGTAATTTTTAAACAGATCGATATTTGGGAACGTTTAAGGGATTAAATTGACCATTAAAAAATATTCTTCTTGACAATTTTCGTGTAGAACGAATTGCTTCCGCTAACTCTTGAAATGAAGTAGCACACGGGAGCCCAGGTTCCAATTTCAAGAATGCAAAAATTTTGCAGGAAGTTAAAATTGCCGGTCGATCCATCTCGATCACGATTTCTGGGTCACAGGTGATGCATTCCGAATTTCGCATTTACCGTGGCATGTTTCCCGCTGATCGATTAAAATTATTCGATGTGCCCATTCCCCGTTTCTTCGAAATAGTCAGGATTCCTTACGCCAACCCACCCCCGTTGGTGATCACGCGAGCAGCGTGTATGTACGTTGCTTCTTTCTTCTCGTCGTTCATACACCCGAGGGCTGTCTTCTATTCATTTCCGCCACCATTTTGTTCGTTCGATCGTTGTTAATTTTGTCCGGCTTGTTTCCGGACGACTACACGGTGAATCAAAAAGAGAATTTAATTCGCGTCGGAACATACAGGGGTGCGGACCCCTTTGTTTGTCCTCTACCTATTGATCGTATCAATTCAGCCTCCGAGGACACGTGTCGCCCTTCGATTTTTGACCAGCGCCCGCTGGCATGTTTTTGCCTATCATTTTTCGGCGTACTTCGTGTCTCATCTTTTTAATCCGGCCCTTGATTCAGAGTAGACGTTTATTAACTGGACAAAATCGATTCCTGACCGTTTTGTTGCAAAAAATTATTTCGATAATATCTTATTAAATATATTAGATTTAGAACATATGAAAGTCTGGTTTAGGTAATCTGCATATTTTCTGTTCTTTTTTGAGGATTTTGATTTCTTACAATAGAATGTTCTACCTAAAAATCTGAATTAATTACAGTATGTGTATCTAGGTTTTCTAGATACAAATACTAATACTAATAAAAGAAATTAGAAATGAAGAAATTAAGAAATACTACTCTTTTCCGTTTTATGGCATAACTACCCTCCCGGTTAAGATATAGGATTAAAATTTTGCACATGATCTTTCTTGACGCCCTATCCAGCGGCCCATTACCTTTTGAATCAGACCTGGGAAAAATTTCAAGAAAAAATATTTAAAATGCTATTTTAAATAGTATAATTTAATGTGGTTCAAATAAAATACTACTTTTAATAGAACGAAAAATTTCGGCAAATAAAATATTTTTATTTTGATAACCAGATACACAGAATAATTTACTGTTTTACTTCAAATATGTATTCCAAATATTTCCTTACAATGAAAATAAGTTGAGCAAATAGATAATATTATAAATTATAATTTTTAACATAAGATACTATAATAGTTAACAAAGTATTTGTTGTAGGTGAATTACGAATATTTGCATGTAACATGTTAATAAACAGACGACAATGTCGCAGTAATCAACTATTTGAAATACTATTTTACGCACTCCTTAAAATAAGTCTCACTTTTTCAATATGTTCCAAATAAAATACTATTTTTAAATAGTACTTCAAAAACTTCTTCTTATAAATAAAATAATTTATTTGCATGATTATACGCGTGAAAAAGGTCGGCGAATGGAAAGGAGAGAGAAGCAGAGAGCTGAAGTCCCGTCTTCTCTTTGAATTACTATCCTTCTCTGCGTTCGGGATATTACAAAGAATGTAGCAGCTCTGCTAGAACTGTCGGGTTGCAGACCAGACGACAGGCCTGTTACGCAGGCATCGCTGTAGTTTACACAAATTGAAGTCGTTTCCTTATCGATCTCCGGCAACGTTCAGCCCGCGATTCCACTCAGCGGGCTCGGTGTGTAAAGTGCTCTGCGCAACAAGTATCTAACGATACATGACACGCGACTCGGATTTCAAGCATTCCAACAAGCTGCAGCACAATCAAAGGAAAGCCGACACGACGCGGCGCACAGTGGTGCCAAATGGCCAAAAAGCGGCAAAAAATCTGTAAAAACGAAACTATCCAACGAATTTGTTTGAAAATTTGTGGAGAGATTGCCACAGGTACGACGCTTATTTGGCAAAAAATTTTTGTAAAAAGTTGTCAACATTAAGTAATATGTGCTAATCGAAAATCTCTGTTTTCTGCCCATTTTTTATTTATGGTAGCATACAACAAATCCTTTAATAGATTTTGGTCTGGAACTAATCGTTTTGGCAAGGTGTAATATTGATCTAGCTTTGTGTAAAATTTTAAGAGATACTTCGAGATGCTTTCGACGCAATTTAAGTTTAAATATCAACTTTCGGAATTTCCGAGAATGAATCACGCGGATGTCACGACTATTTTGATGTCACGAAGTATCTCTTAAAATTTTGCACAAAGCTAGATCAATATTATAACTTGCCAAAACAATTAGTTCCAGATCGAAGGTATTCAAAGGATTTTTTGTATTCCTCCATAAATAAAAAATGAGCGTAACGCAAAGAGGCTTCAGGTTAGTCCACATAAAGAAATTATTTAAAAATTTTATTTTGTTTAAACAATTAATTCTAACTAACTATTTCACTTTTTCCTTCATTATAAATGATATATCCCTAAAAAATTTCACCTCAAACATCAAACGAAGCAGGGTGTCGATTCTGTTAGATCAGTTTCTTATTAGGCCCTGCTTGGGGAATATATTCCATGGAGCAACGGTGCTTTATGTAAAACAATTAACAAGAGAAACGTTTTAGGTGAATAATTAGTAGACCGTGGGTTTTATAAATTCATAATAAACACGAATAGGTGAAGTTGGAAGCAAAATTACAATTTCTAATAATAATGTTGCCTTATAAAAATGACAGGATTGAAATTATTTACACAACTCGAACTAGACCCTTTGTTGCGGATATTTAGGGGTGCCCGTCGAAAATACTTTTTCGAGTGGCTTTGCCCTTCATGATTTACCGTCGAGGGTTGAAATGGTCGAGTGTCATTATTCATCCCTGTAGGGTTCCCGTTCCTCTTCATGCTGGGTACATTCAACTGAAAAAGTGGCTGGCCTACCACAAAAACATAAAAATCTTCGTTGATAAAGTCCTCAATAATATCAGATTATTTTTATCCGGAATGTCATCCCATTTACTAATATAACATTGAAATAAAAATATACTTTCATGTTTAGAAAATGAGTGCATATGTCTTCTGTACAGTTAGTGTTATTAAAATAATTTCATCCACCGGTTAGACTACCTCAGTCTGATTAAAACAAACTATACGTAACTTTTAACACAGTACGACGATTTTCACGAGTGTTCCAGACGTTCACACTGAATTTCTGGCACGTTCAATGTCTGCCATATTGTTTCGCTGAACAATAGCTTGGAATCGCTAGCTCGGCGCGAAAACGCTGGTTAAGTTCTCGCTAGTACGTGTGCGGAAATCCCGAAATGTTTCGAAGACCATTTGAACAGAATGTAACATTTAGCATCCTGCTGCTCCGAAATAATTATTAACTCCACTCCGTGAATCAGTACTCCACTTTCTACGAAACTGTTTACATGGAACTCTCTATGTCACTTAACGCGGAATAAATGTTTGCCAGCGTACACGACACGTTCGTTGATGCTTGAAACGCTAAATTTAAAGTTTTGAGATTGTAACTGCCATCCGCGAGTAATGAAAGGTTACATCACTGCAAAAAAGAAATTTTTTTTAAATCAAATACTCTATTTATCTTGTTCCCATGTTCGTTATTGAAAATTTCTGTAGGCAACGGGAGACTGAATTTGTGAAAAATAATAACACTCTCTTGGAGGCTCTGGGCACAACAATTTTCGTCGAGTTTATGTTAGGCAGTTAAGCAAGTAGAAACTTAATTACAAATTAAAATTTCGAAGTGTCGAAGCTTCGGAAAAGTAACAGCCCTATTCGATACGAGGAATAGTAAATAATTCATAATTGACATCGATCGAGTATTCGTTTACTTTTTCTGTAAAAATCAACTGACTTTAAGGAAATTGATTTTGAAAGTGCCCGAATATGACTGTAAGTCGTTGTAGTTATTTAAAATCGGAAAAATTGTATATTTTTCGGTTCAGTTGTAGTTAATCAATCAACGAAAAATAAGCAGAAATGGATGATAAAACTGGATACAGTGCGTTCGGAAACGTTGCAGCTTCATGTAATAACCCCTGCAACGTTCGTTTCACAGAGAGATCTGTTAGCCCAGGCAATATTATCCGACCGTAAACATCCAAATATAAATACCAGCTTTGCATGTTCGTGGTTTTGCTAACCATCAAAGGGCTTTTGCACCGTTATCCGGACAATGAAATTTCTCTCTGGCTACGTAGAACTGTAACCACGGTCATTGCTTTTATGCTTCCCCGGTTGATGCATTGTTCGCAAACTATTCCATCAATCCTCAACTCGATGGATATTATTGCAGAAGTGCGGTACGATTGCAGTAGAACCTTTGCCTTTCAAAGGCACAGAAACAATTTTATCAGTTGTTATTTCAAACAAAACGCATTTCAGCCTGTAATGAAAATGTAAAAAAACATAATAGAATGGAAGAATAAACTTCGTTTCGGAGGAAGGGTGCACGTGTCTGTCCCGCATCAGCGAGCACATTATTATCACGTTTGTCAATACTGCGGAAGAGAAGCGCCGCGGCCGGATTACGAGCACTTTGCGTACACCGTGCACACGAGTAATTTTATGGAAATCTCATTGTTTCATTTGTTTCGTACCGGGGACATTTGCAAAGAGAACAAAAGCGCGCGCACAGCTGCGAGCACGTATATTTTAATTCTTGAAGTGATAACGGTCGGTTAATTAAAAACCTGGCACGCCTCGGGCTCCGCTTAATTGATCATTCGCCGTATGATTCCCCTTCCGCAAACAATCGAGAAATCGATTCGACTATTCATCGAAGCGGTGGAACGGGACGATGTGCGTCATCCGATCTAGGAGCTAAGGGTAGTCTCGTGACTTTTGCGGAGTCAGAAAACTCGGAGCCAGGAAAAACGATTTTTCGCCTATTCTTGTCGGTAACGTGGTCGCTCTATCTTATCGCGAATCTACGGAGTCTTAACCTCAGATCCACCTCCATAATCCGCAAATTGTCCTAAGAAGTGCACCGTTTTGCTAGCTTTTGCTACGGTCAACTAATCCTTTTCGGAGAAAGGAAGATTTTCATTCTATTCACTTTAACCCTTTGCGGACGGGGGCGCTCGACGGGCGAGCGTCGCTGTGGACGATAGGTATTGGAGCGCGCAGTAAATAAAGTGTTCAGGTCGCACGTTTGTGTTATAAAATCTAAAGCTTTATTCAAATAACATTTTTATAAAATCACAAAGAAACAAATTTAGTCGTCTTTACATAGGCGATGTTTTATATTCGTGCTTTGTGTGATATATTATAGTTCGAAACAATCACCTATGTGCAAGGCCGGCTTAGCCGAACAAGTAGCACAATAGTACCTCGACTCTCTCCTTCCGTGTTTTATTTTTCGATTAGAGCAGACGACGCAATCGTTACTTCTTCCTGTCTCATCTCGCCTAATAATATGTAGAAGGCCGTTGAGCCTTTCTGCTGTTCCAGAAGTCGCAGGAGCCTTGCGACTAGCGTCTCGAAAATCGCCAATCAATTGACCTACCAAGTGACGTACAAATTGTAAATGGGATAACTTTTTTTATGTTGTATGTCTTGTGATGTTCTTCATGTAATAGATAGGAATTTATCACTGAAACTTCCAATCCCCAAAAAAATAATTTTCGCCACCATTTTTGAGACTTTCTCATGAAACAGTACGTGCCTGTGTACTGATCTGCTTTATCTACCCCACCCATATATGTAAGAGCAGTATTTTTAAGTAACCACTTTATTAACAGATAGTTAGACGATAATCACAGTACAACGAGACAATTACACAATTACTTCGCGCGCCGAAAGAATATAAAAGAAAACCTAGTCCGTAAGCCGTATTCGTAATCCGTGTTCGTAATCCGTGTTCGTAGCCGTTTGTCGTAATCGTAATTATCGTATCGGATCGTATCGTATCGTGACGTTCGCCTTTACCGTATAATCGTTCTTTCGCGAATCCCCCGTCCCGGCGCGGACGCGTCCTTTTATCCGCGCCTTCATCGAACATTCGCGATCTTTTCTTATATGATTTGGACGTTAGGGTAACGGCCTAACGCCCGCCGCTCGTTCCCGCGGTCGCTACCGTTTGTTGTGTTACGCCGCGGTCACAACATCGTCGACGCTCACGCAGACGCGCACACACATGCTCGCGCGCGTCCTTCGATCGCAGGAGAGTTCGACGGCCTCGTTTGGGCGTTTTTATGCCTGTTTAGGTGTTCCTCCGCGGTCGCGAACTCTCCTTTCCGCGTCTGCCTCCTACATATATTTATTATAATTTATAACCACGTCTGGCTTCAGATGTTATAAGATGTAAAATATGTGAAAAAATATGTGAAAATGTATAAAATGTATGAAAACTTTGCTGGTTTCTCTGGTAGTGACACTGAAAGACTGACGCGGCAGACTGAATTCGTTCTGAACCTACTATGGTCTCGCATCGTAAGTTTACACTATACGGAAGATAAGATCTTATCAATGCAAAGACTATATGCCGACACTCGTCCGCAACGGTAAAAAGACTTGGGCGGCTATTTGCCGACACTCGTTCGCAAAAGGTTAATCTTCGACCGTGGCAAGGTCTGCCTGTCGGGGGAACGTAATCCCGGTGAACACATTAAATACAACGAAGCGTTTAATTCATACGACCGTGAGCCAGGTGCGGCAGAAAATCCGGCTAACATTTTTTGCTGGCAGAACTGCAATATTTGTAAGAGCAAGAGTGCTGCTCTTCGTTTGTTCAGTGGTGCTGTTCAGTTCACTTGAATCTCAAATTATTAATTCGAGCAGAACAAATTTTAAAACAGACGCTAAGAGCGCACAAGGTCTCACACTGACATAGAATATTTTTCACCAATGGACGCCATGATAACCAGTTGCGTAGCAATGTACACACAGTTCGAACGTGAATATCGTAAAAATAAACACTGGAGAAGAGCCAGGTACCTTTTAACCCTTTGCACACGAAGCCATTTTAACTGCAAAACGAAAAATTTCTTCTAGAATATTTCCCTTCTATATATATTTTTTCATGCTATACATACGAAAATGGTAGAATTTACTGGTGCAATACTGAAATGTTTAGTAAGGCTATAGCCGGTTTTGGGGGTCAAATGTGCCCTGGAAGGGATTTTATTCCAATTTGCGCCATTCGATAGCCTACCAAAAAAGATACCTTTCAGCCAAGTTTTAGCCCTATAGCACATCTGTAAGGGTAGTTACAGAGGAAAAACGAAAATCCAGTTTTTGGCCCATTTTCCCCATTTAAAATTCTGAGAAAAATCTGACACGTTTCGGACACCAAACCACATACTTTGAGTCGTTTTCAGATTTTTCGGTTGCAAACTCTGGCTGTAAAAATCGAAAAAATGCAGATTTCATATGGAAATCGAAGAGACACTAGAACAGAATTAATTTAGCAATGAGATATTGCCCTAAGTATTATGCTCAATTTTTTTCAAATTCCTGCGATTGGTGCGTCATAGTAGGAAAAAATAAAAACCACTTTTTTCGGCGTTTTTTCCGTGAAAAACTAAGTTATGATTATCGCAAAAATATATTATGTAATATTAAACATCTCTAAGTTCAGGGAAACATCGTCCAGACTTTAAAAATTGCGTAATACAAAAAACAACAATTATACTACGCAGGATATATCCCAATATTTCGAAGGTATTTTCAACGGCGCCGGTTGGTGCAGTAGTTATGGACCAGGTTCGGATCTCGCCCGGGTCCAATTTTTTTTTTCTTTAATTAGATGTTTTTTCGATTTCTAACCGTATGATTGTTGTTACGCTGTTGTAAAAACATTTTTTAACTATGTTTAAACTATTTTAATAATTTTCCGGAAAAATATTTTTGGAGTACTTTCGGCCTTTAGTCATCTACGGGCTGTATTACTTATCTCCTTAACATTTTTTTTACATGGATTAAGTGCATCGACTTGTCTATTAAATCTTTTATCTTTAGTCGGCACATTACTTATTGTTAATAATAAATCTAGTGTTATATTGGGGTCGGGAGGTATTATTGTATATGTTTCTGTCAAGTAAAAATATTATTAGGGATATTATGAAAACGAGGTTTATGCTTCAAAATTTGCCCACGTCCCCCCCTTTTTTCCGTGGGGAAAATGACGTTACGCATACCCCGACCCCCTGGGGGGAGTCGGGGTTATGTGGGACTACCCCTTGGGGAAAGATCCCCAAGGGGCTACCCACTAAAAAACCCACGCCCACCTAAGCTAAATGGAAGGTGCCTGGATCACGCGTGTACTCAACAGGACACCTCCCAGCTATCATCATACCCCGGGGGAGGTTTTAACCTCCCCCACTGCCTACGCTATAAGACCCCGGGCGGAGGGGCCCACCCGGTGTCCCCATCCCTGGAGCCTTCGGATTGAGCTTCCCGAGGCGGCTGCCGTTCCTCTCCAGTCGGGGGGCGAGGAGCCCGAAGTGTCCTTCGAATCGCCAGCGGCCGTCTATGACCAGGCCCAGGTACCTCATCCTGGGCCCGATCTCGACGGAGGTTTTAGCGACGCGAATCCGGAGGTCTTGACCACGGGGTAGCCGCCACGGCCGAGGCGATCCATACCACCAGATCGCCTCGGTCTTTGCGGCGGCCACGGTCAGCCCCATCCTCCGAATTCGCCCGACCATGCAGTCCAGGACGGCCTCACCGTGGTGCCTGGTCCTCCTCCAGTCCTCCCCCACGGCATAAATCAGGGTGTCATCTGCATAGCAGATTTCGGGCATTCGGCATCATGTGACCGAATAATGAAAAATGTTGCTCGACAACGCAAAACTAGGACCTGCCTGGTGGCAAACGCTCTAGATTTATCCTTCATCTACCGCTTTTGACCACTGACATGCCCCATCTTTACATTATCGAGCCATAAATTGACGCCTCCCGAACCCTTGCAATCTTGTACGATCTAGCGTTGTGTGCGGCACACCATGGCACACGCACACGGCACGCACACTGTGGCGGATCAAGGCCACCTGGGAAAGCTGGACCTTAACGGTTGCCTATAATAAGTAACAGTTTGCGGCGTATGATAACGATTTGAGGGCAGCTGCCGAATGCACCTGCGAGAAGCTGTGTTTCGGGTACGATAAGCGCGAGCGACCGTCCATCCGTCGTGTATTTTGTACAATCGTGCGGGCTTCTCGGACCACCGCTGCCGGGTTTTGCCGGCAGCTTTTTGTAACACCCGAACGACAATAAATGTAAAGTAGAAGCCCACTTTCGTGTGTCGTAATTCTGAGCAACTTTCCCGCCGCGGGGAATGCCCCGTCCTTCTTTCCCGTAGAACCCTGACCCGTGTAGGGGCTTTCCAGGATATCGCGCGGTACTCGTCGAATCGAGATCGCGGCGGCCGATTCGCGTCTTAGCGTAATTTTTCGTGTGGCACCGTCCTCGTGCCTGGCGCCCGTTCTGAGTACCGAACTTGAGAGAACCGTCGCGAAAATCGAGTCGACGAGACGCCGCACAGTGGTGCCAAATGGCCAAAAAACGGCAAAAAATCTATAAAAACGAAACTATCCAACGAATTTGTTTGAATGTGTTGAGAGATTGCCACAGGTACAACGCTTATTTGGCAAAAAAATTTTGGTAAGAAGTTGTCAACATTAAGTAATATGTGCTAATCGAAAATCTCTGTTTTCTGCCCATTTTTTATTTATGGAAGCATACAACAAATCCTGTAATAGATTTTGGTCTGGAACTAATCGTTTTGGCAAGGTGTAATATTGATCTAACTTTGTGCAAAAAATCATGAGACCCTTCGAGACCCTTTCGCCACAATTTAAGTTTAAATATCAACTTTCAGAATTTCCAAGAGTGAATTTTCCGGACGTTACGATTATTTGATGTTCCAGGTGAAATTTTTTAGGAATATTTCTAAATAATAAAGAAAAATGAGAAGTGCATACGATTTATTAATTTTTTATGTATAAGAAAATATTTAATAACAATTTTTTTTATCTGACATAAATTATTGTTACAGCGTTCATTGGAGCACTACCACAAAATACCTGTTGCATTATTGCGACAGTAGTCCAGTGAACGAAAACTTTGTTTATTTAACATACAAAATTGTTATTAAATATTTTTTTATATGTATGAATGTCATTTTTTTTATTATCTGATATGTATCCCTTAAAAATTTCACCTGAAACATCAAATAATCGTGACTTCCGCGCGATTCATTCTTGGAAATTCCGAAAGTTGATATTTGAACTTAAATTGTGGCGAAAGGGTCTCGAAGGGTCTCATGATTTTTTGCACAAAGTTAGATCAATATTATAACTTGCCAAAACGATTAGTTCCAGATCGAAGCTTTTCAAAGGATTTTTTGTATTCCTCCATAAATAAAAAATGAGCGTGACGCAAAGGGGCTTCAGGTTAGTCCATATTACTTAATGTTAAACAACTTTTTTTGGAAAATTTTTTTTCCAGTTAATAGTTGAAACCATTTGCAATGACCCATATGATGTGTAGACCCCTTAGTATTCAATTATAGGCGGAGTAATTACATAACTTTCATCATTTAAAAATGATAAAAAATAATTCCTCTCCATAAAAAAATACTACTTAATTTAAATAATAATAGTTTTATGTAATTTAAAATAAAATGAAATAAGAAGAATACGCTTATGTACATGATTTAATGAAAATTTATGATATAGAGGTAACGGTTATTTAAATTTTAATTAAGCTTATTATTTACACGAAAAAGGTATACTTTTTTTCTTTAAGTAAGAGGAGGAAAATGCCTTACGCACATCCCAGAATGGGGTAGTGTGGGGCTCAGGTAGCAGATTTTTGGCGTACCTAGACTCACTAAAAACCTGACCTCACCCGGGACACCACGTTTTTCACCGACATTTCATGAGGTAAAACGCGAAGCCGCAGGTTGCCGCAGTATAATTTTGGATTTATTATTTACTTAAACATCTACAAACGTGTTTTTAGCATGCGCACGTTAGCACACGTTGGCGCAAGAGAGATATCACTTTTTAAACTTCATTAACACTCTTTTCCACGTTTAATGGCATTACATGTAAAACTACTCGAAGAAATTAAAAATAAATAGTTTCCACGATTGTTTCCGAGTCTTAGTACTCGAAGTAAGCCAGGAAAAAAAATATTTTTCTTATTTCTATTTTTACAGGCGCATACGGTTTCTTAAAACATGCGCTTGAGTTCATTCTGAAACCTAGGTATGCTTAGCATGGCCGAATTTAATTCATTTTTATGGAATTGCCGAATTTGATTCATCCTTGAAACGTTTTGATTTAATCCCCTACTAGTAAAAAATATAACAAATTTCATTTTATAAGACACTTGAAAATATGGAGTTTTAGCCGCTCTCAGACCACTGTGCGGCGGAGTAAGGGTACCGACTTTTATAGCCAATTCGCCTGTGAAATTCCGCAATCGTTGGGCCTTCGGTCAAAATATACCTGCAGCCTTTTTAAACTGTGAATCCTCGAAGCTGGAGTTTCCCTCGTCGTTTGTGGTAGCTCTGAAAAGATCTGATTTTGAAAGAAGAGCTATCCGCAAAGATTATTCTACATAATTCTGGCAATAATGATACTCAAGGATGAAATGAGAAAAACATAAATGTTCTTTGCACCAAGAACATTTAAGTACAACTACATTTGAGCAATGGAAACACGTTAGACCATCTAATTTTGTAAAGCAGAACTCTACGGGATTTTCAAATTCTCCTGGCCGCTCTTCTATATATCCACTGCGGAACCAAGCATATTGAAACAGCCGTTTATAACGCGCAGCTGATAATTGGTTGTGGATTAATGAGTGTAGTTTAATAATATTATCTCTTGCGTGTAGATTGATATCAATATTTAATAATATTGCAAGATCGGAAGATCGGCCCTCTGGCAGGGCGTTACGTATGATCTCGTCGTTATATACATTCCATGAATCAAGAAGTAAAACAGAATTTTCTGGAGCAGATGGGAGAAATACATCAGTCAACCACGTTCTAAATAATTCTTTCGTTAGTTTACCCGATGTGGAAGCTTCAATGTGGACATTAGCTGCCGTGAACACACTTCTTCGTACACGAGGTTCTAACTGCCCTTTGACTTCTTTCAAAACAATATACAATGGCGATAGCCGTTGATTCATAAGCACTTACATAGAACGGTCAGTTCGGACAAAAGGTTGACTTCTCTCTTCAAATAAATTTGTTTACGAACGAAATACTGCGAAATTCTTAGATAAATCTAATGAACACTTGTGCAAAGTATTCTACATTAATATTGATTGTTTGTAGGGAGGGACATCTTTCAATTTCTTCTAGATAGAAATAACGTCTGTGCGTCTAGTAGTGTTGGTGTCCAAAATTCAATTTATGAATATGTGGCTCAGACATGTAATTTTGAAAATTTTGATAGACGTCAGAAGATTTTGTTAGAAAAATAATTAAACAATTTTCTATCAATTTAGTAAAAAAAAATGGAAGAACAACGAACGCGATGTTGACAGATTTCTTTTAAAATGGCCCGATTGGTTTGAACAACCACTGTTTGAATTTGAAGGACGCAGTGAAGGTGGACGACCAAAAAAAGGGTTTTCTGAGGCAAGTGACATGATAAATCGCAGGCAAATAGAAAGCCTGTTGACGCAGTACACCCCGGAAGAGTTGGAGTACATAGCACGAGTTGCACACAGAGCATCGGGGAATGAATTTATATCCATGGTATTGTATATTGGTAACTGTACACAAAGTGCTCATACAAGGTGCTGATGTGGTAGAAAGCATCCTATTATCCATCGGAAATCTTTCAGAAGATACCCAGGAAGCAACGCATAAGGAATTACGATCATTTCGCGAGTACCACTCTCGGAAAATTTCTCGACGGGCCACCAACCAAGATCTCAGTGACCCAAAAGAAGCCATCTGGGGATGTTTTAAACATTTCGGATAATCTGGCAGAATAATGTTTCCAACAAAAGTTAATCGATACTCAGTTATCTATAAATCCCAATAGAAAAAAATTTTTTTGATAAAAAATTATGGTCATCTTAATTTTTTAAGTAAATATAAAACTAAGCATTTTTTATTACATATTGTTGTAGCTGATGTTAAGACGAATCTTTTATTTACTGTTAACAAATATAGAAATAATTGGTGTTCAAATTTCAAAATTGCAAAAGGTTATTTATATATAACCAAGTTACGTTGAAAGCTTGGCTTTGTAGTTTTTAGTTAGTTATTAAAACATTTGTCTTGTAATGTTCATGAAAATTTTCATAAAAACCATTTAAAAAATATTTATATAATAATTACTGTTCAAAGCAATGTAGTTAATTAATAATAGGAACAAAATGATGTCATCCTATAACAATAACAATACAGTTCTGAACAATTAATTTATTCGCGTATACGTTACATTTATAAAGTACATATTAATATTTGGCTGTTTACAACATTTCGAATTTTGCAGTTAAACATATTCTGTATTGTACGTACAGTTTCATTCATTTGTTATTTATACCCAACATAAAGTTTAACTAATCATAACCGAAATTAGTATTTGAAATCGTTAAAGCGTTTTAGAAAACAATATTCTATTGTATTCGCGAGACTGCAGTGACTATATATATAGTTATTTTTAATTTTAATTCCTACCACTAACGACGCTGTCAGCAGATTTTAGTTCCAGTTGGTAATACAGGATGTGACACGAAAATGGTAATGGGGTGTTACGAGCCAGGGCTATTAGCGACGCGTGAGGCCGGCGAGGGGATTTTTACCCCAGGAATATGGTTTCAATTGTTAGTTAGGTACGCGGACGCACCCGATACGGAATCGAGGAGCCGCTAGGATAGTTGACGTCGAGGACGCACCTGATGCGAAATCAGGGAACCTCTGGGAGGTTGGTGTCAAACGCAGACGCACCCGATGCGAAATCGAGGAGTCACTAGGGAACACGCGGAGAACCCGATACGAAAGGAGGTTGTATAAGAGCGCGGACGCACCTGATGCGAAATCAGGGAGCTGCTAGGATGCGGAAGAACCCAATGCGAAATCGGGGATCCGCCTAGGATGGTATAATTTCGTGGACGCACTCGATGCGAAATCGAGGAGCCTCGTAACTTCTATATAATTTAATTGATACAATCCGAGCGGTTAGATTGTATCGTGTGGGAACGTTCAATTATTATATTAGGATTTTAGGCAATAATTAAGGGTACGCGAGTTAACAAACAAGACAATGTATTCTGAATTGAAATTACTACAAGTGTTGTTGTTTGTGTCGCGAACGAATATAATAAATGTACAATTAGAGGAATTGTTTACCTATGTTGCACGGTGTTGACGCACTGGCAATGCGGGGTTAGATGGCGATTGTTGAATGCCAAATAGAATATATACCGAACTAACGGAATCTATAAGGTTATAAGGTTATGATTCGAAAGGGACTTTAACCCGATCTCACTAGACTTGACTCTGTAACGCGACGTGACTGCACGATTACTATAACGTTACGGAACCGTTTCTGAATCTCAACTGAACCGCTTCTCGACTAACCGAAGAGGATGAAAATGAACGGGTTTATATACCTTGAAAATGAAAGGGGTACTCTGTTTAAGATTTAATGTCACGTAGGGTCACAGTCACATTTTTTGTCATTTCTAATGAAAAGCAGGCCACAGTTAGATTTTCGTTAAAAGGGGTTAATGAAGGTTATCCGGGCTATTTCCTATCAGAATATTGATTAACGGATGCCAGAAGGGAGTGTCTAGAGATTTTGGTATAAAGAAGGCATACAGTATCTTTCGTTAATAAAAGGGGCCTGTTGGGACGCTTTTCGTTCTCAGAAAAGAGATTAGAAATTCTAATCGAAATAAACGTGGAGAACGTCTCCATTCGTAACAGGGGTTACGTGACCCCAAAAACGTTGGACACGAAAATGCATTGGATAATAGGTCTATCCTTATACCTCGTCTGTGACGGAAGCTACCACAACAGTGATCCTTCGCTGGACGGTAACGCGACGACGGGGTCCTCGTTATCCCCACCCTAAGCCCTAGTCCCGACTTTTCCTAATGGGGCGCGCTACGCACGCGAA
This sequence comes from Halictus rubicundus, assembly GCF_050948215.1. Taxonomy (NCBI): domain Eukaryota; kingdom Metazoa; phylum Arthropoda; class Insecta; order Hymenoptera; family Halictidae; genus Halictus; species Halictus rubicundus. The sequence goes on along the minus strand of NW_027488748.1, from coordinate 276,827 downwards.
AATCCGAGAACGCAGGTCCTCGACTGGTCTTCGGACCCGGGACCACAGACGAAAAATCATGACGGCCGCTCTTCGCGGCCGGCGGGGTCGATCTGGGATCTCCCCCTTTATGGGACGCCTATACCGCCCACACCTAGACCCCTTTGCAAGTGACTAGGTGAGGCGGCAACAGGACCGTGAAAAGGAATGTTCCATGCACGTCAGGGGCCTTTGTCCCGCGACGTCGCCTCCGGGTTGTCTGGCCCGTGTGTGGCGTCTCCATTCTTTAAATTAACATGTACACAGGATTTTTCGTAGTGGCCACGGTTCGTCGATGGATGGTCCCGCGAAGCAAGGCGCCCTTCGGTATCGTCGGGAGGCATGTTGGTGCCGTTAGTACGTTCCTGAAACCTGGTCATGCTCCGCGCGAGCGAAATCTATCAAAATTCGATCTAAGATCGATCCGGAAGTTCCTCGGAGAGCGCTTTCTAACCCTTCCAGCAGTCGTATTATTCGCGATAACGCCATTCTCGGCAGCCCGGTCCTTCCGATTTTCCGCTCTGTGCGGGAAAGTAACGTCGCAAATTTTGCAACGTCACAGAAGGATAACCTCAACTCTGTCCCACTCGACTGGCTATGCTTACGTCTACTGCCTCGTCTCATTGGACAAGATATAGATTGTGACGTTGCAAAAATTGCGACGTCACTTTACCGCTTCGAGCAAAAGAGCGGAAGGACCGGACTGTTGAGAATAACGTTATCGCGAATAGTACGACGGCTCGATAGGTCAGGAAGCGCTTCCCGAGGAACTTCCGGATCGATCCTAGATCGAATTTTCAGGGACTTCCTAAAGGCACCAACAAACCTCCCGACTATACCGAAGGGCGCCTCGCTTCGCGGGACCATCCATCGACGTACCATGGTCAATACGAGAAATCCGGTGCACCGGTCAATTCGGAGAATGGTGACGCCACACACAGGCCAGACAACCCGGAGGCGACGACGCGGGACGAAGGCCCCTGTCGAACAGCCGACATTTAATTTGGCGGTCCTGCCACTTGCAACGGAGCCTCGACGAGGGTGGTGTAGGCGCCCCATATCAGGGGAGATCGGAGAACTGCCCCTTTCCGCGGCCACGAAGCGTTCGCTCCTTTCCATTATTATAGATATTACATGCTAAAAATATTTTATAATCAGCCACGTATACTAATATAATTAATAAGTAATTGTACTCATGAATTTGTATTAAAAGTAAAAAATTTGTTTGCGTCAACTTACTTTCCGTCTGGCGAAAATTTGACAAGAATTTTAGAAATTTGTAATTACTACACTTTCCGCGATTCTTTCATGTTGAAACTCTACAATTGACTGTCACACTACCCATGCTTACCGTAAACAGAAGCAGAACACCAGTAAAGTCAAGTACAAACCATATTAAAAAAAACAGCATCGCGTACTCCGAATTCGACCGCGTCAACTTAAATACCGACTCGACTGTACATATTTGAAATACAACATTAAAATATTGTATGTTATGTATCTGGTTATCAAAATAAAAATATTTTATTTGCCGAAAGTTTTCGTTCTATTTAAAGTAGCATTTGATTTGAAACACATTAATCTATACTGTTTGAAATAGTATTTTAAATATTTTTTCCAGCGAGTCCGCTGGATTCGCCACGATGTAGCTCATCGTGTTGTTCTTCAAAGCTGGATAGAATAGAATTTGAAATATTAGTAAATAATCCTATTTATGTTAAAGTATGCGTAGAACCCAACTATTTGCATGCATTTGAATGCAGGTATCGAATCAACAACTTATCAAAGTTACATGGTACCTGCCCCTCCACCAGTGTTTATTCTTATAATATTGACATTCAAACTGTGTGTACATTGCTTCGCAAGTGGGTATTATGACTTCCATTGGTGAAAGGTACGATATTTCAGTGTGAGACCTTATGCGCCCTTATCACATTTGCATTCAAAAGAACTACACCCATTTCGAACCAATCAGATCTATTTTAAAATTTGTTCTGCTCAAATTAATAATTTTAAATTCAAGTGAAATGGCATTGTTCCAAATTTTTTAATTCAAACCATTTGAAGCAATCAATTCAGTTTTGAACTGATCTCACCTATTGAGACGAACATACTCAAATTTGAAGTAGTTGATACCGCTTCAAAATTCAGAGCATCTCAAGTAACAACTCGCAATCAGAGGCAGTTAGGCATCTCCTTATATCTCTAATTATGGTACTCGCCTACCAAAGACGGTGCTGTAAGTTCAACTGTTCGAAGTTCTCGGGAAGTTAGAAGTGTTGGAGCTGGGCAGTTGAGTCACAATATGGATTCATAAGGAGTCATCGGTTTGGTCGAGGCTGTTCTTTATCAGGACTCGACAAATCGGCTGTCGCATCGTACGGCTAGGTTCCCGATTCGCCGCCGAATATGTCAATTCAGGATGACGGTTTCCGCAGAGATACATTGAATAATACATCCGACATTCCAGAAACGTATACAGGGAACGCACCACAACAAGGGATGTGTATTGCTGTATTGATTTGATTCCGGCCGCCAGCCGTGTTTGCACGACAGCATCTACATGTCATGGAATGAATACACGAGGACGAAAAACTCATGGAATTAATGTAGGAGGCAGACGCGGAAAGGAGAGTTCGCGACCACGGAAGACACATAAACAGGCATAAAAACGCCCAAACGAGGCCGCCGAACTCTCCTGCGAGCATGTGTGCGCGCGTCTGCGTGAGCGGCGACGGTGTTGTGACCGCCCGGACAACAAACGGTAGCGACCGCGAGAACGAGCGGCGGACGTTAGGCCATTTACCCTAACGTCCAAATCGCGTAGGAAAAGATCGAGAACGTTCGACGAAGGCGCGAATAAAAGGACGCGTCCGCGCGGCGACGGGGAGTCGCGAAAGAACGAGCACACGGTTTAGACGAACGATACGATACGACACGATCCGATACGATTTAATCACGATAACGATAAACGGCTACGAACACGAAATACGAATACGGAACACGGATTAGATCTTCTTGTATATTATTTCGGCGCGCGAACTATTTGGTGTAATCGTCTCGTTGTATTGTATTTATCGACCTACTCTTCTGACAATAAAGTGGTTAATTAAAAATACTGCTCTTACATTAATTACATATGGGATCACGGGTGAATAAATGTTGGGATTCGTTTGCAGTGTGGTTTATTAGGTAGCATAATGGTACACGGTTGGACTCTTTTCGCGTTGGACTGTTTTGTCCGCTCGTCGCCGACTGGTGTCACAATTGGTCAAGTATTTGTTATTTTCCGAAGAAGATTCACCGAAATAAGTTGTGCGGATAATTTCCACAAATCTTGAGTGAAACGGGATTATACGATTGCAAATAATGAACATATGTACCCGATGATTCCGCGACCGAGATAGAAACTGATTGAAAAGAAAACCTTGAAATTTTAAAGTTGAGGTTACTTTATGGTTCGCGTGTTCTTTCAATAATTTGATACCAGTTACTGACTTCAATGTACGTTGTTTGATCAGGAGAGACCTGTATCTCAACGTACCGTCTTTTTTTTTTATAAATAGAGTGGTCAAAAAAGTGCGTTACGCACACTCCAAAAGGGGGTAATGACGGATGGTCGGGTCACGCTTACCCACTAAAAATCATTCCACTCACAGGACGATCAATAGACCGCCCCTCTACAAAACCGAGCCGAGATGGTCAAGAGTCCAGGGTCCCACTGCTGTGACACAGGCATTACTCCACACCTGTTCTTGGCTCATTGTATCTCAACGTGCCTGAAGACCTTCCGCTTCTGCGTTTTTCACGATCCTTTATTAAAACTCTGCAGGCCGTGTCCTTGACGGAAAAATTCGCTAATTTGACAGCATCTATAACAATCGCTGTCCAATCAGGTTTCTCTTTTGGGCCTGATTACCTCTACCATTCCTTGCACTTGAGGCGCACTTTTGCGAGAATGTTAGGTGTGACCGTGGAGGTTTCGTGATAAGAGCGGGGTTTCCCTCGGACATCGGTCGGCGCGACCCTCCGGAAACTCGGGCGTTTATAATACTAGCATTTGCTATTGAGGCTCGGAACAAAAGATTCTAAAGTACGAGACATGTATTGTCCAAACATTCTAATTGCACGGATTGGAAACGGCTTTTTCAAGAATAGCTTCACTGTCACTCGCCTCATCAAACCGACCCGACCATTTGCACACCAACTGTTTTATTGTACGTGCCGATGGCCGCTACAAAGTTAACGCTGCGCGAGCAACAGACAGCCAGGGACGGCTAGGATTTCCCGACACAAATTGCAGGATCTCGGCTTCAGTCGATGCACAAACGAATCAAAATTTCGGGACAGAAATGTATTGATCTCTCGGGAGATGACACTTATTTTGTGATGGAACTCTGTTCTGTTCCCAATTATTTTGTATACATTGAATAGCACTATACATATATGAATGATGTCCAGAGTGGCAGCTCAGAGTCATTTAGATGGTGGCTAATACAGTTATGGACGACATCAGGAGATGAACTACGCGACACGACCCATGCTGCACGTACCAGTGACAAATTCATCGTACCACTCTTGCTATTACAACAGTTCTGCCAGCAAATAGTATTAGCCGCATTTCTGGAGCACTTAGTTCGCGGTCACATGAACTAAGTGCTTCGTTGAATTTTATTTTTAACCGGGATTACATGCCCCTGACAAGCAGAGCTAATCACGGTCGAAGATTAATGTAAATGGAAGAAAAATCTTCTTTTCTCCGAAAAAGATGAATTGAATATAGCAAAAGCTAGCAAAAAGGTGTACTTTTTAGGCAAGGTGGATCTGAATTTTTACGAAACTCGATGTAAGAAATAAAAATCTAGATCGGATAACGTGCATCGTCCTGTACCAATTATTAATTATTTGCTATTCCTTTGCTATTACTAACTATTTGCATTCGTCGCAGCATTGTTAGAACATTTCATATCAAAGCTTGAATTCGAAGTTTCTGCTTACTTAATGACCTAACGTTAACTCTACTAAATTTGCTGTGGTCAGAGCCTCCAAGGGACTGTTATTATTTTTAACAAATTGTGTCTTCCGTTACCTACAGAAATTTTCAATAATGAACATAGGAACAAGAACAATGGCGTATGTGATTTACAAATTTTTCTTTGTATTGATTTTATTTTTATTACTCGCATATGATACTTACAATCTGAAAACATTAAATTTAGTGCGTCAAGCATAATCGAACATGTCGTCTACCCTAGCAAATATTTATTCTGCATTAAGTGATATAGAGTTTCATGTAAATAGTTTTGTAGCATGTCGAGTACTGATTTTAGTGGAGTTAATCGTTATTTCAGAGCAACAGGATGCTAAATGTTAAATTTTGTTAAAATTGTCTTTGAGCATATCCGAATTTCCGCACATGTACTAGCGAGGAATTAACCATCGTTTTCGCGCCACTGTAGCGATTTCAAGCTATTGTTCTACGAAACAACGTAACAAACATTGAACGTGCCAGAAATTCAGAGTATATGTTAGGAACAGTTTGGAAATCGTTGTACTGTGTTAAAAGTTACGTTACGAGGTAGTTTAACCGGTGAATACTAATTATGCAGAAGACATAGACAGAGAATAGACATAAAGTACATTTTTATTTATATGTTATATTAGTAAATTGATAATGTTGCGGATAAAATAAATCTTATACTATTGAAGACTTTATCAGCGAAGCTTTTTATGTTTTTGTGGTTAGTCCAGTCAATTTTTCAGTTGAATGAATCCAGCACGAAAAGAAACAAGAACACTGCAGGAACATATAATGACATTCAACCGTCTCAAACCTTGACAGTAAAGTATGAAGGACATAGCCACGCGAAAGAGAATTTTCGACAGACACCCCTAAATATCAGCGACAAAGAAACCGGGTTGACCTTCACATCGCGCGAAGTTTACTATTTAGAAATTGATTATTAATTATTTTAAAGTAATTCATTATGTTTCCGTTGACTTGGCGTAGGCTCAGGAATACGAAACGTGTAACGTCTAGAATGACTTACAATTAGCACACCTTTGAACCGATGAGACTTTATGTACCGAACAAGCAGCCACCGATCGCCCCTTAGTAGATAATATCTGATAACTGTATCCACCCACCCCCAAAATCCAACGCATTCGTACCGATAGGAAATAGTATTTAAGCCTGTAAAACTACAATAAAGTGTCAGAGTTCTTGTGTTAGTCGAAGAAACTAAACGCTTTGTTTAATTCTAACGCCTATCCGACCGAGTATCTACGGAACGCGATCGTGAGGCGCACCCACTTCATTACAGTACGTTTTCCCCGTAGCAAGCGTTCTCCTCGTGCGACACAGTAATGTCGCAGAAGAAGGCGTCGTAGAGGGAGAGAGAGCGGGACTCCCTCTGAACGAGATGGCAAGCTGCTGCGCTGTGGAACGTCACAACAGTGCTGGTCGGTCCCCACTGCAGGGTGGGCGAAGTTATAAACCCCACCACCGCCATTGGGACCGGGGGGTGCAATGTACTGTCCTATCTCAGGAGTGGTTGCCACCACGTTTAAAAATAAAAATAAAGGAATACGAATCGTTCTGCTACTTTTTTTTTTTTTTTTTAATTTATTTATTTATACAGGTCGCATCAACAACTAGGTCATTAGCGACCACAGATATTATATCATAATGTTACATTATTATATCTTTGTACTTAACATATATGTTACTTATAAGTATACTGAGGAGAACAAATTTTGTACTTGTTATATGTATACAATATTACAATGTGTAAAAAATTTTTGTGGATTTTAGAAATTTTAAGATTTGGTCTATATTCGACTTAACATTGAAACAATCACTTAAATTGTTGGGGATAGCCAAGCGTCTTCTTTGGAAGGAGAAAAGAGGGCATTGTAGGATGAGATGTTCAATTGAAAGTGGTGTATTACATCGGGAGCATACGGGGGGAGGGTCTTTTAAAATTTTATGTAAGTGGGTCAGGTTAGTGTGGCCAATGCGAAGTCGGGTGATGACTACCTGGTCTCTTCTGTTAGTAATCGGGGGACAGTCGTTATTACGGAGGTCTTGTCTTACCAAGGATAGCTTAGAGGGAGGAGAATTAGACCATTTATTGTTCCATCTATCCCAGATTTCTCTTTTGATTTGTTTATTCAAATCTCTGTAAGAAGCCAAGTTGTTTGAAGGTATTTCTCTGGAGGCCTTTTTAGCCGCATCGTCCGCTGATTCATTGCCCAATATGCCTACGTGGGAGGGAATCCATGAAAAAATGATTTCTTTGTTATTATTTTTAGCTTTGATTAAGGCATTGATGATATGTGTAATGATGGGGTCTTGGTTTTCCGAGTTAGATAAGCTCTCTAGGACACTAGCGGAATCAGTGAAAATTATCACGTCAGGGTCTTCAGCAGATGAAATGCATTGAACAGCCTGTAATATGGCATAGGCCTCACAAAAGAAAACAGAGCAGGAGTCATGAAGTTTGAAAAGTTTTCGATTATTGGGAAATATAACAGAACATCCACATCCATCGTTGGATTTGGATCCATCTGTGAAAACTTGGATATGATTAGAATATTTTTGGGATACCTCTACGAAGATATTTTTAAAAATAATGGGGTTCGTGAGATCTTTTTTAAATTCACATAAGGAAGATTCAATTTTTGGAGGGAGGAGAGACCATGGTGGTTCAGTTAGGGGGACAATCGGAAATAAAGGAGGGAAAGATTGAATAGTATCTGAAACGTAAGATTTGATACGTTGAGAAAGAGGTTTCGGGAAATTAGATGACGAGGTGGAGTAGATATGGTCGAGATGGTTCGAGAAAACTTTAGAATATGTAGGATTAGACGGTGTGGATATCAATTTTGCAACGTAAGTTAGACTAAGCTGTTTTCTTCTAAACTCCAAGGGGATGACATTACTTTCGGCCAGGATACTAGAAATCGGACTAGTTTTGAACGCTCCCAGAGCAAGCCTGAGACCCGTGTTTTGAACAGAGTTTAGAGAGCAAAGTAGTGACTCCTTAGCGGAGTCGAAAATAACAGACCCATAGTCCAATTTGGAACGAATAAATGCTTTGTATGTGAGAATGATGATCTCTTTATTGGCTCCCCATTTTTGGGCTGATATCATTTTTATGAGATTTAATCTTTGTAGGGATTTATTCTTTATGTGTTTTATATGAGCAGACCAAGTGAGTTTTCGATCGAAGATAAGACCTAGAATTTTTATTTCGTGAGCCTCTTTGATTACATGATTAGCCAGGACTAGTTTGATGCTAGAGGATATCATATTTTGTCTTGAAAAGAGTATGTATTTTGATTTACTACTTGAGAATCTAAAACCTGTAAAAGATGACCATTTTTGAATTTTATTTAGAGTGTCTTGAAGGGTCAGTTGAGTGGTGTGAATATTTTTTCCACAGGAAATTATAGTGAGGTCGTCAGCATATATACAGAATTTGACCGGCTGGGGAATGCAGGTGGATATTTCATTTATAGCTATGAGGAAAAGCGTGACGCTCAGAACTGATCCCTGGGGGACACCATTCTGAAGGGGCACCTTCTGGGATATGTTATTAAGGACTTTAACAGATATAAGTCTATTTTTAAGGAAATTAGCAATAAAATTCAGAATTTTACCGTCAATACCAAGATTACGAAGGATATGGATAATTCTCTCACGCCAAACCATGTCGTAGGCCTTTTCTATGTCAAGTGCCACAGCTATGGCATGTTGTTTAGTCGCGAAGGCGTCGCAAATTATAGATTCAAGATTCAGGAGGTAGTCGGTAGTACTTCTGAATTTTCTGAAACCGTACTGATGAGGCGAGAGAAAGTTGATCTGATTAAGGAACCACAGAAGTCTTTTGTTGATTATTTTTTCAAAGAGTTTACATATACTCGAAGTGAGAGAAATAGGTCTGTAACTTTCGGCTCTGCTAGGGTCTTTGTCGGGTTTTAGAATAGGTATAATAATAGCTTCTTGCCAAATACTGGGAAAGAAATTGGAAGACCAAATTTCATTAAAGATATCAGTTAGAAATACAAGAGCACAGTCAGGGAGGTTTTTTAGAAAAGTGTTAAAAATACCATCGGGGCCTGGACTGGAGTTCTTTAGGGTTTGTATATTAATTTCAATTTCATGGAGTAGGATGGGATCATTGAGAGGATGGTTCTCATTCATGTTTAAAGAAATGTTGGTTACAGGGCTTATTTGGGGAGAGGAGGATTTGAATGCTCGGAAATCGTTAGTATAGTTACTATCACTAGAATTTTTTGCAAAATTTAAGGCTAAGTAATTCGCTATATCTTCAGGGGAGGATAGAATTTTATTTTCAGCGGTAATAATGGAGGCGATAGAATGATTACTTTGGGAGCCATTTAATTTTCTCATTTTGTTCCAATAGAGCGATGCTGGGGTTGAAGGATGAAGGGAATTTATAAAAACTTTCCATGATTGCCTTTTACATTCTTTAAAAGTGCGACGGGCTGTGGATCTAAGCTGCTTATATAGCGTAAAGTTTTCGGTTGTAGGTTGACGTTTGAAGTGGGAGAAGGCTCGTTTGTATTCTTTCAGAGCTTTTTGGCATGAATCATTCCACCAGGGAACTTGTTTTTTATGAAATTTATTCGATGTTTTTGGTATAGCATTGTTAGCAGAGTCAATTATAGTTTCCATAAAGAAGGATAATTTGTCATCGAGGTTTGTATGATGTGGAGCGAAAGAGCAAGAGTTTAGTTTATCAAATTTTTGAGCTATATGGTTTCTATATTTGGGCCAGTCAGCTTTTTTGAAAATCCAATGACTGGTCGGAGCGCCATCCGGAATAGTAGAATTTAAATTACGTAAGGATATTGGGAAGTGGTCACTACCACAAGGGTTCCGATTAGTGGTCCAAGTGAAATAATGTGCTATGGAGGAGCTACAGATAGATAAGTCTATGGAGCTAAACGTTTTGGAGCTATTGTTGAAATGGGTGGGTTGATATGTGTTTAACAAGGTCAGGTTGGGATCATCCAGAAGTTTCTCTATTATACGACCTCTGGAATCAATTTTTTTGGAGCCCCACATATAGTGGTGGCTATTAAAATCCCCCACTAGTAAGAAGGGTTTTGGCAGTTGGTTTAAGAAATGTTGGATTTCGGATAGTGTGAAGGCGTGGCTGGGTGGAATGTAAATGTTACATATAGTAACGTACCCGAAAGAGAACAATACTGAGTTTGCTATAACCTCGAAATTCGTATTGAGAGGGATTGTCTGATTAGCAATATTATTTTTTATAAATGTAGCTACACCCCCACTGGCGTGTATAGCATTAGAGCGATTTTTGTAGAAAGTTAGGTACCCTTTGATTGTAGCACAGTTTTTACCCTTAAAGTTGGTTTCTTGAATACAGATGACTCTAGGCTTTAGGTTATTTTTTAGTAACACTAACTGTTCCCTTTGAGGGTGGAAACCGTTAATGTTCCATTGTAGAATTGATTCAGACATTTTTATTAGGCCCTATAATAGGGGAAATGTTTGAGTGATCTTCTATGTTTTCGTCGGAGGTTCCTTCTTCTAGGTTGTCATCAGACGCACCGGCTTCAATGAGGGCGAGTTTTTTTAAGAGACGGCTGAATCTACTTTTCATGACTCTCTCCTTCAGGAGAGGATAGGTGGACCGGAGCGTGTGTGCTATTTTTCCCATATCATGATCAAATTCTTGGCAGATTGCTTCGATGTTGGCACATCCTGTTGTTTTGTCGATGAAACTTTTGAGTTGTATGTAGTTAAGGCATTTCCGGTCTTTGTTTTTATCTAGGTGATTTCTTATTTCAGATAGATGGTAATCGATGTCTATTGGCTCCTGCTTTATTTTCTTTTTTTTATGTGTAATATCCTTGTCACCTTTATTCAGTTTCATACTGGAATCAGATATATTGTCGGAAGAATAATACAGGTCGCTGGATTTGTTGGAGGTTTTTTGTGCGATATACGTATTGCTTGAATCAGATGTGGAGAGAGGCCTTTTTGGATTATTGGAAGGAGGTATGAATATCGTGTTAGAAACGTTGTTATCATCCATAGCAGGTGGGACAGTGTTTTTGTCCGAAGGACTCTCACCTTTGAGTGCAGGGGTAGGGATGTCTGTTATGCCAGTATTGCCAGTATATTCAATGTTTGTTGTGTCTACTGAACAGTTTTTGGCCAGATGGCCCGACTGTTTACAGATGAAGCACTTGACGGCGTCTGAGGACAGATATATCCAGAAGGTTGTGTTGTCGAAATCAATCCTTAGCGACTCTGGTAATTTGCTAACATCTTCAGGGTGGACGAAAATTTGACGCCGGAAACTCGTAATATGAGAAAGACCGGGTTCAGTAAAACCCGCGCGCAGGGTGGTAATTTTTGAACCCATTCTTATGTTCATCTTTGCGAAGATATCTTCCAGGACGTTGTCAGGAATAATAGGGCAAACATTTGATAATATTATCCTCTTGAATTTCGATATTAGTGGGCGGATTTGAAGCTCTTTGTTGCCGATAACAATTACATGTTTTGCTTCTGTGAGTTTATTGGTTATTTCAGTGCTAGCCAGAAACATGCAGATTCTGTTCATGGATATTTTAGACACAGATTTGATGTCAGATGGGTTAATCAGTTTTAAGATCTCGTTAACATACACCTTGATGGACACTCCTTCCAAAGCATCGATGATGATGGCTTGTTCTCTTGTAGGGTAAACAGAGTTTTGCACAGCAGCTGCATAATTGGTAACTTGAGACGAGGATTTCTGTAGAATTCTATTTCTTGAGTTTAAAGGTTCCAACTGACTCCTGTAGTCAGAAGTCATTGGAGATGGTGAAGGGTGCATAGTGCACCCTCTGGCAATATGGAAAAAAAAAACACCGAAGAAAAACCACTATTTTAACGAAAGAACACAGAATTCACTACACTGAAGTTACTCGTGTACACGTAACCGAACACTCTAGAGTCGCACCGTAAACATAGGCACGTCTTGACACGGGGACGGTCGAACCGTGAATCTCGTTCTGCTACTGTAGCCACAGAAACGAAGCGTATACTTCAAGTTATCCAACGCCTAAATAAATTCACTCTTGTAATTTTTATAAGGCAACACACATCAGTCACTTTTTATTCTTAATCCTACAATTATTGAAATTATAATCTTGTTTTCAACTTCACCTCTTCATGTTTATCATAAATTTATAAAGCCCACCGTCTACTATTTATACATCTACAATCTAGAACGGTTCTCTTGTTAATTACCTTACATAAAGCACTGTTGCTCCATGGAACATATTGACATACCATGAACTAATAAGAAACTGATCTAATGAAATCGATCTTGAACAAATATAGAGTAAAACAGTGATACGGGAGGATCAATATCAATCAAACTGGATCTCGAGGCTATTCGGATCATGCTTGAAGCGAGATTCCGTGGGCCAACAGGTTGTTCAATAGGGCTCCCGGTTCGAGCATGAAACAAGAAGAAAGACGAATGGTTGGCTGAAATCGAATGAGTGTCTTTTCTTTTGTCAGTAGAACGAGGAAAAGTTGAACGAATTGTAACGTGAGGCGTCGTGTCGCGTCGTGTCGACTTTCCCTCGACGGTACCGGAGCTTGTTGGGGTACTCTGGGTGGAATCACGGGCTGAACGTTAGCGGAGATCGTTACCGAAACCACTTCAGTCTTTGTAAACTACAGGGGTATCTCCATAACAGACATATTGTCGGGTCTGCCGAGCGACAGTTCTAGTAGAAGTGCTACATTCTATGTAATGTCCCGAACGTAGAGAGGGATAGCGATTTAAAGACAAAAAGGGACTGATGTTCGACGCTTCGACACTTTGCTTCTCCTTTGTTTACATTCGTCGACCTTTTCACGCCTGAGACTTGAATCGTTTATTACACGAGTAATTGTAATCGTAATTATATCGCGTTTGGTGTCATTTCGCTGGTTCGGTCGCCGAGCGTGGATACCGCTTGACTGATATCAAGGGGGATTCCCCAGTAGTGGGGACGAAAATGTTGACAGTCATGGTACTGATCTTTGCGACAGTTATGGAGATAATAATCTGCATTGTAACAATGAAGTCGGGTCCATAACTATTCAAAGGGTATAGCCGGATAAGATGGTAAAAAATGCCCTTAGACTGAATGGGCCACTGATAGGGCGTCAAGAAATAGTGCGTTCGCATAAAGAATCCTGACAATTGCGAAGCAACGGGGAAAGACACGCCGAATAATTTCAATCAACCTGCGGGAACCACGTCACGGTAAATGCGAAATTCGTAATGCGTCGCATATGACTCAGAAATCGTGATCGAGACGGATCGACACGCAATTTCAATCCCCTGCTAATATTTTTGCATTCCTGAAATTGGAATCTGTGCTAATGTGTACGACTCCATTTCAAGGAAACTGTTCGTACCACAGAAAAATTGTCAAGACGTTCTGTTTTTTCAGTGAACAATTTAGCTACTCAACAAAGTTTTTCAAAATAAACCGACCACTCTTTCTTAAACTTCTGAAATTGTGATCTGTGGTCGAACGGAGGACATTACTCGAAGTAAATAGTGGAAACAATTCATTCTACACGAAAATTGTACAGATAAATATTGTTCAATGTTCAATTTAACCCTTTGAGTGTTCTCAAATATCGATTTGTTTAAATAGTTCGTGCATTAATACTAAAACTAGATGCCGTGTAAAAACGACGGATTAAATGATTTTTAATCTACGATCGCTGACGAGACTGTGCAAACGCATTCACGGAATAATGGTATTAGAATAATGATGCAAAATAAAACACTTGAGTTGCACAAGAACGTGCTGGGAAAACAAGGAATTTATTTATCCGAGGAAGTACCTCGGAACGATCAAGTAAGAAGAAATACGACCCAGATTTTCTCTGTCTAGAAATTTTCCAATGAGAAATGAAAATTTCGTGTTCATGACAAATATTTACCAAATGCAGTTGTTAAATATTCAAGACAGGCCCGAGTAAAGAAAAATAATAAAAAGTAACACTGAGATTTTTCTCTACGAAAAAAAAATAAAAAAAAAATAATTGCAATTTTTTCAAAAAATTTGTGTTACTTCAGGACATTAATTCTTCTGATATCTTAAAAACATTAAGGTCGTTTAATCCAATTTTTAAAAAGTAGTCTTTTTAGAAGTGTCCGAATATTACGGTGACAGATTGTATGTCTTTGGTCGTTACAGTTTTATACATTACACGACGCTGTAATACTGGTACAACACTATCATCGAATAGGGAGTGGAAACGGAATCACCAGGTAGCAGTGCAACGCACGTATGCATCTTTCGCCCCAACAGATTTCATTAAGTTCTCGAACTCCTCCGATCGAATCGTTTGCATCCCGGCTGAATGGAAAACGATACCGCTCGAGAATGTGGCTGAAAAAACGCAGTATGCACAGTTTGTTACGAGGGAGCCTTAGGTATGTGTCGACCGTGGCCACATTCTTTGCAGGAAAAATCTGACCTAAAGGATACACAAAACGAAGAAATTGAATATATTGACGTGGAGGTGTTCTTTTAACTAAAATCTTCCTAGAAGCACCTTTTTGCACTCAAGCCAGTACTTCTCGTGATATTTTTACCGTTTTCCATATAGTGTACAAAATATACTATTCTAAAAATATTTTCAGTTGTTCAGGGTAATTGTTTAAGGACTCTTCTATTTCATAATGCACCTCTAAGCATTCCTCGAGCCCGACTCGTTGATAAATCAAGTTGTGGCAGAACTTGTACCGTTCGCCCTTTGTCCCCCACTCACACTCTGCGTCTTTTCTGCGTCGATTATTGAGGAACAGCAACAGGTGCGTCTAGGCAGCTCTGCTCTAAAGCCAGATCAAAATATTATTGCAATAAACGATTCATTTTATTTCAAATCGTTTGCATACTTCGAGAATAAAGCATTTTTTATTATTTCGATAAATCCACGTTCGCGAAAGCTCAGAGCATTTGATTTGAACAATAAAGCAATTCACTCATTGAACCTTCACTTCTCTTTCAAAATACTATTTTATTTAAACTGTGTAATAACGATCGTGTTACGAATGTTGAAAATAATATTGCTTTATTTGCTATCCATTTGTTTTATTTGATTTTCCGTCAATGAATTCACAGAGACGTTCGCTGAAATTGTCGCGCGTGTGAGGCAATCAGGATTTCATTTGTGCAAAAAGAAAAATCAAATTAATTTTGCACACCTAGTCATTCGATATTATAATGCATCGTACGATTCAGAGAGAAATTCTTCACGCTTCTGTAACCGTATGTTTCTCACATTTCGTAAGAAGACGTCTTCCGTTTAACAAATTGTAACAGATTAAAAGATGTTGCTAAAACGAACGTCAATATCGAGCGCGTTAATTAAGTATTCTTTCCATCGCATTGTTGTCTCACCACCCAGATAGCACACAGACGTCTTAAAGACGTCTTGAAAGTCCTACGAACGTCTCCCGAACGTCTCTAGAACGTCTCTAGAACGTCTTTGTTACAAAACTGTACGACTGTAAGACGTCTTTTAGACATCTTTTAGACGTCTTAGAGATGTTCATAAATGTT
This sequence comes from Halictus rubicundus, assembly GCF_050948215.1. Taxonomy (NCBI): domain Eukaryota; kingdom Metazoa; phylum Arthropoda; class Insecta; order Hymenoptera; family Halictidae; genus Halictus; species Halictus rubicundus. The sequence goes on along the minus strand of NW_027488748.1, from coordinate 261,179 downwards.
AATTAAAATAAAATAAATTTTAATGAATAAAGCAATATTTTATTGTTATTGTTAATATTTATTATAACATTCAAAGTAGACATTAAAATTAAAATTAAAATTAAACATTTTTACGTCCCGCGGTCGATCGCGCGAATCACGAGGTCGCGGACAGGACGCCAATAATAATAGTTCAGCTTTTGAGTCCACACGGCGAGTATAACCGTGTCTGCCTCGGTACACGAGACTTTCGGACCCGCGTAATATTTGGCCGACACTCGGCGGACCAAACCCCTTCGGCTGACTCTCACCGGGCTAGTCTCCTTCGGACGATGCTCGCTGGTCGTGTTGCTCAAGCTCGGTGTTGCGGACGCTGGTCGTCCCGTGGAAGAGGCTCCTCTGGGTGCTCGGCGGGCTGAGACTGGGCCCTCTCTCGGCTACGGTCGACAGGAGCCAGCGTGATCCGGGCGGGCGGCCTCCAGGGGATCTGCTCTCGTTGACCGGTCACGACGCGCACTTTCCCGGAAAAATTAGTTAGGCGGGCGATCGTCAGGGCCCCTTCCGCGCCCAGCAACCGCACGAACTGGTCCTGACCTGCCGCTGCTAGGCCGTACTCACGGGCGAGCTTCCGCAGCTGATATTTCCGGCCAGCGCGACGAGGCATGTGATTTCTCAATAGAACAATGTACGCGAACTAAAACAACTACGAAATCAATGGAAAAATCTGGTTCTCGAAGGCGTACCGGGCCACTGGTGGGCTACGAGGGTACGAATAAGAACACAGATTCAGTTCAATAAACAATCTGTTTTCTCGGAGGGTGTACCGAGCCACTGATAGGCTGCAGACGTACGGAAGAGAACACAGATTTAATACGGATATCGGAAATGACAATTGGCGAAATCAGATACGACGTATGGTGGGGATTTGATTAAATCGAGACGTGGTTAATATAATGATTATTTAATATAACGAAACTGTGTATATATACACCTTGCACTTATGGTTTAATTATAGTACGCGAAAGAAATTGCAAAGCTTGAAATAAGACGTGGAATGGGAAGGCGGAAGAGCTTCAAGAGACGTCGTCTTGCGGTGGAGTTCAGGACAGAACGAACTAATCAATTAATTATGGGCCACACTCGGCTCCTTCGGTTCGGAGTGGGTCAGTGGAGCGGGGGTGAGTCTGGGCATGAATGAATGGTGGAGTAGGAGGCATTAACGCTCGGAGTGGGGATCGCTGGACGCGATGACGTACTATCGATCGTCGTCGCGCGGTTTAGGGTGAGGTGTTTAGCGGGAAGGTGCGTGTGATGGTAAGGTGGATTGGTAACTCAACTATCGGATTGTTCTTATGTTCTATCGTGTTTGTGTTACAATGGTTGTGTACTTAGCGGCTATGAGTATAGAACAATATAATACAAAACAATATGATGACTTAAAACTACGCACACGTCGCGTGACGTCACAATTACTTTTTTAAAAACATGATTTCTGGGAAATAACTGTTGGGGTCACGCGCATGCCCAGCCGAGCGCGGCCGAACGTGCACGAGCTGGCGCGGCGGGAAAAACAAGTTCGCATCTCGTGAAGATGTTTGTCTTGTGTTTGCTATCGATCGTTTACCTTTCGTGTTATGCTATGGAGTGCATATCGTTATGAATAAATGTAGTTTACACTACGCGTACCAAGTGTCTCCCCGAATACCCCGGAACATCTCAACCTCAACAATAACATCAATCATTCTCAACCAAGTAATTTATTAAAGGGTTCGAAGGATATTTTTCCAGAATACAAAATTCCGTGCGATTCCCGCACTCGGTTGAAAACTAAACGATCATCAAATATTGTGTCCGCTATAAATGAGCATCTATTAAACTTGTAACAAACTGAAATAGGTATATTTCTTGAAATCAAAGAAACTTTAACAATTCGATTAATTTTCAATATCGATAGTGTTCCAGTTTCAAAAAATTCGAACAAGCAATTTAGGGCAATTTTATGCAAACTCGTATTAAACAGTTATATCGTGTCTCTGTTATAATTAGGTATAAGGATATGGCAGTGGATGTGAATGTACAACAACGTAGTCTTACTTTTAAGTATGTTTATAGTAGGAAGGTCCTAGAGCGACTGATCAGGTCAACGCGTGTGCGCTGTTCAGACGCGTGTCAGTATTATGTTTATAATTGTATAGATGTCGTTAGACAGGTATTACATTGATTTCTACCTTATCGATAGCTTACAGTTACAAGTATATATGTGTATATATAAACACTTCCTCTTAACTGTAAGTTCTTGTGATTATTGCAGAGGAAACACTTGTTTACTTTTTTCTTCTTTTAACAACAATACTTATCCTAAACTATACTTATATAAACAACAGTTATATCGTACATACTAGATTATTTTTACATTGTTCGAATTTTACATTACTTAGCTGTTTTGTTAGTAAGTCTGCAAGTTGCTTGTTAGTAGGACAATATTCTAGCGTATTCAGTACATCATTAATTTCATTGTGTTCTGTCCTAATTATTGCTCTTGAGGTTTTACTTTCGTTAATTGGCTCCTCTTCAGTTTCGCTGGTATTTTTGAATATTACGTCTCTTACAATTATTATTCTTTCTTTATATTCGTCCCATAGGCGGTATCCATTGGTGGAATATCCTACCATAGTATATTTTTTACTTCTTTCGTCTAATTTCTTTAAATATCCCAGTTCTTTTGCGTGGGCGTCACAGCCAAAGATTTGTAAATTAGTAAGATCAGGTTTTTTCTTTATCCAATTTTCTGCTTGCGTTTTATCGCTTGTAGTTGTAGGACTTCTATTTATTAGATATATTGCCGTTCGAACTGCTTCACCCCACATTACTTTATTTATTTTTGAATCTAACGATAGAGCTTTTTCTAAAATAGTACGATTCAGCCTTTCTGCTTTACCGTTTAGCTGCGGCGAATACGGTACTGTAAAGTCTAAGATTGTTCCATTATTTTTGCACCAATCCTGTAATTCTTTGTTGGCGTATTCTCTGCCATTATCGCACCTTAGTTTTACTACTTTCCTCTCCCATTTTGCTTGACACTGTTTTAAGTATGATTTTACTATTTCGGTTACCTCGTGTTTACCCCTTATGGGAAAAACGGCAGCAAAGTGAGTAAAGTCGTCGAGAAAAGTTATAAAGTATTTCATCCCATCCCAAGTGGTGGGTTCTATGGGACCACATACGTCTGTATGGATAATTTCCAAAGGTTTCGACGCTCTATCTCTCTCTCCGTTAAATGGATTGCGTGTTTGCTTAGCCTTTATGCATATATCGCAAATTTCCGGATTATTATTGAATTTAGATATTGAATTCATACCTTCGCTTATATTTATTAGTTTTTGCATGTTTGCGAAGCTGAGGTGTCCTAATTTTCGGTGCCATTGTATGGTGTCTCTGTTTGTTGTCAACAGACTTTCCAAGGTGTTTGTTTTTTTCATGTCTATGACGTACAGCCCGTTCTGACTTCGTGATCCTTCAAGGAATTTGAAGTGATCCCTCTGGAATTAATATTACATTTTTTAATATACAGTTCTCAGTTACGACTTCACCTATGCATTTACCTTCCATTTTTACGGACTTTTTTGCGGTAGAAATGTCGTTATTAACGATTTTTACGTTTGTTAGCTGATTAATATCGTTAATCGTATGATTTGAAGCTCCTGAGTCGATTACCCATCCATTCGTTTTTATATTATTATTAACAAAGAAACATACCTTTTCATCAGTATATCTACCTGTTGCTGCAGTTTTATTTTTCCTAAAATAACAATCTCTCTCAGCGTGGTTGGTTTTTTTACAGATACTGCACCTCTGATTATTTCTTGAGTGATTTCCCGTATTTGTTTTAGGTTTTTCCTCGATTCTGTCTTTGAAATAATTACGTTCTGCTGATTTTTGCCTACAATACTTTGCTATATGATTAAGACCATTACATTTGTAGCATTTTTTAATTGACGACTTGAAGGCCAGATTTTCTTGCGCGGTTTCCTCTAATTTTAACCGGTTTTCCTCAAGTTGCAATCTAGCTATAAGATTACTTAACGTTTTTTCTGCTAATGGCGTGGAATCCCAAGCACTAGCGAAATGTACGTATTGAGCAGGTAACGTGGCTAGTATTTTTGTGATTAGCATTGTGTCATCTATCGTTTGATTTAATGAATCTAATCTACAAGGCAGATTTTCAAGGGTGCTCACGTGTGTTGCTATATCACTCCCTTTTACGAAAGAATAGTTGAAAAATTCTTGTAGCAGTGCACACTTCTTTTGTTCGGTATCCTTCCCGTATATCGATGTTAATTTATCAAGCATCTCTCTTGAAGTTTTACAATTTAGGAGATGCATTAGCATTTTTCTATCAATCGACAAGATTATTGCCTTTTGCACTTTTGTGTCAAGAAGTTCCCATTCCTGCCTTTTGGCTTCTGACCAACTTGAGTCAGGTACGTTCTTTCCGGTAATTATGTCTTCCATATTTTAGTTTTATACGTTTTTTCTGTCCTTGACCTTGAATGACCTTGGACTAATTATAGTCACTGAATTCCTAATGAAAGGGACTATCATTGTAGGTGTTTAAAAAAGGGTGGTTCCATTTAAAAAAGTCAAGGTGACCTTGATATCTCCAAAAAAATGACATTGGTGACTCACCCTGTATATTCTGAATTGAAATAATTACAAGTGTTGTTGTTTGTGTCGCGAATGAATGTAGTAAGTGTAAAATTGGAGAAATTGTTACCTACGACGCACGGTTTTGACGCACTGGCAATGCGGGTTAGGGTTAGGGATTATAAATCTCTGTCGCGGTGTGCACCAGCCACGTGCTCTCAGAAAATACGACTCTTTTCGTCAGTCGTCAGTAACAATATATCCACCCTCCTTTTTTATGTATTAACTCAAAAACATGATTGTTCATACTGTTAACTAGTTTTTTCAAAGTTTCTTCAGTAATATCATTCCACGCTTCAACAACAGCTGTTTTTAGCTCCAAAATGTTTGAAAATTGTTGATTATTTTTATAAACATGCCGTACCATGATACCCCACAGATTTAGGATTGGTTTTTGATTTGGGAAGCATGCAGGCCATTTCAATACATTGATATCAAACGTTTCAAACCATGCTGTAGTTTGTCGACTTTTGTGAATTGGAGCATTATCTTATCGATAAGTCCATGAATAATGACCGTTTGGATGAATAAACGGCATTACATGATTTTGAAGTATTCCAATATACTCCACAATATTCATTCGTGCAGTTGAAAAAGCTAAACTGAACTTGCCACTGCTGGAGAATGCACCCCACACCATAAGTGTGCCTCCACCAAAATGGCACATCTACAGTGACTCCCATAAATATTCGGACACTAGGTACAACTAACTTTATGATTTAATAATTCGTTTGTTGATAAAGCAATCGCCCTGGAAATTGTTTTCAGCAATAAAACATTTATTAAGGATGATAAACATGTATAATTTATTTGAAAAATATACATACGTTTCATAATAAAAATTATTAAACGAAATAATGGACCATTTGTGGCTCACAAAAATATTCGGACACGTATTATATTTCTCTGGCAATCGCCTTCTGGGGACGCGATATTCGAAGATCGGGAAAACGTTTGTTTATAAACAGAATCTCGTGGACCATTAGATGTCCATGTCACCTCACTACTGTCAGTAGTAAATGTGAATTCGTTCAAAATGGGTCGCAAAGGAAAGAATACGAGTTTCGATGTGCGACAGCTTGTAATTTGTCATCGAGAAAAAGGAAAGGCCTATCGCGAAATTAGTGCAATGCTTCGTATAAGTAAGAGTACTGCGCTGCAGATATCTGTCGACGATTTTATATTGAGAATCGCATTGATTCTATTCCGCAAACTGGAATACCAAGTCTCTTATGTACGAGGGAGAAAAGCAAAATTATTCGGAAAGTGAAAAAAAATCCGCGCTTAAGTGCTCCAAAACTAGTTAGTGAACTATTAGGCGAAAGCTCCAAAAATGTTTCAGCCGAAACAGTTCGGAGAGTGCTGAGGCAAGCTGGTTACAATGGAAGAGTAGCTAGAAAGAAACCATTTATCAACGAAAAGAATAGGAATAAACGAAAAACCTTTGCAAGAGAGCTAATTTCTAAGGCTGAGACGTGGTGGAAGGATGTCATATTTGCTGATGAAAGCAAATTCAATCTGTACAATTCCGACGGAAGAACTATGGTGCGGCGGAAAGCGAATAAAGAGTTTAATTTTGAAAATACAAGAGGTACAGCGAAACACGGCGGAGACAGCGTAATGGTCTGGGGTTGCATTTCGTCATATGGAGTCGGTAACCTAGTGTTTATTGACGGTATCATGGACAAAAATCATTATTTAAATATACTCAAAAATAATCTCATTCAAAGTGCTCTGAAAAGATGGGGCTTAATAATACTTCTAAGTTTTACCAAGACAACGACCCCAAGCACAAGTCACGTATTGTGCAAGAATTTGTATTATACCGCTGTCCCAAAATTCTTCATTCGCCGCCCCAATCACCGGACCTTAATCCTATCGAGAATTTATGGGATGAATTGGATAGAAAAATTCGAAAAACCCCAATTACATCGATAGCTGAATTAAAACAAAGACTTGCAACTGAGTGGTCGAATATAACTGTTGAATATTTAAAAAAAATTACAAACAATATGCCAAACAGTTTAAGACATGTTCTTAAACAAGATGGTTATGCCACGAAGTATTAAACAAATGTTGTAATGCTAAATTACATTATCTAAATTGAAAAATTAATATTGTCCGAATATTTTTGTGAGCCAAAAATGGTACATTATTTCTTTTACTAATTTTTATTATGGAATTTATGTACATTTTTCAAATAAATTATTTATGTTTTTCAACATTAATAGATCTTTTATTGCTAGAAACAATTCCCGGGACGATTGCTTCATTAACAAAGGAATTATCAAGTCGTAAAGTTAGTTATAGCTAGTGTCCGAATATTTTTGGGAGTCACTGTATATGTATACAACTTCAATCAATATCAACTAGAATCCATTATTTATACTCCTCTGTCATACCATATTATTGGCTTTTCCGAATTATTTTCTTACAGGTCGAAAATATAAAAAATGTTAGTGGTGCTATAGTTATGCGCCGCAATCTATATAGAAAAAGTTATTTATTAAACGATCTTCCGTGCATGCGTTTTCACAGTCTCGTCAGCGCTCGTAGATTAAAAAACTTTAAATCCGTCATTTTGACACGGCATCTAGTTCTAGTGTTAATGCACGCACTTTTTAAACAAATATTATATATTAATATTTGGGAACACTCAAAGGGTTAAACTTGAAGGGACTTGTGGTTCGCGTGCTCTTTAGATGATTCGAGACAAGTTATCGGATTCGAGGTACTTTATTTTACCAATGGAGACCTGTATCTCGGTGCGTCTCAGGAGTTTCTGACCCTGCGTTTTCCGCAATCGTTCTGGGCAAAAACTCTGCAGGGCGTGTCCTGTGTGGAAAAATTTGCTGTCCAAAAAGGACATCCAAAAGAATCGCTGACCAATCAGGTATCTTCCTTGGGCCTGATTACCCCTCTTGTTCCTTGCGCTCGAGGCGCACTTTTTCGGGAATGCTAAGCGTGACCGTGGTGGTTTTGTGATAATAGCGGGTTTTTCTTCGGGCCCGTGAGGCACATACCGCGGCCAGCTGTGGGCTCTCGGACCTCGGTCGGAGTGACCCTTCAGAAACTCGGGTGTTTATGATACCAACATTTGCTATTGAGGCCGGAAACGAAAGATTCCGAAGGACGAGACACGCATTGTCTAAAACATTGTAATTGCACGCGTTGGAAACTGCTTTATCAAAAATAGCTTCGCTGTCGCTCGCCTCATCAAACCGACCCGACTATTTGCACGTCAACTGTTTTATTGTACGTGCCGATGGCCGCTACAAAGTTAACGCTGCGCGACCAACAGGCGGCCAGAGACGGCTAGGATTTCCCGACACAAATTGCAGGATCTCGGCTTTAGTCGCTGCACAAACGAATCAAAATTTCGGGACAGAAATGCCGTGATCTCTCGTGAGCTGACACTGATTTTGGAACTCTGTTCTGTTCTCAATTATTTTTTATACATTGCATAACTCTGTACATATATGAATATTGTAATATGTGCGCCCAGAGTGGCAGCTCAGGGTTATTTAAATGACGACTAATACAGTAATGGACAACATCAGGAGATGAACTGCGCGACTGCGTGACAAATTCAATGTACCGTGTCTTGCGATTACAAACATTGCAGTTCTGCCAGCAAAAAGTATTAGCCGCATATTCTGGACTACTTAGTTCGCGGTCATATGAACTAAATGCTTCGTTGAATTTTATATTTAACCGGGATTACATGCCTCCGACAAGCAGAGCTTATCACGGTCGAAGATTAAAGTTAATGGAAGAAAAATCTTCTTTTCTCCGAAAAAGATGAATTGAATAAAGCAAAAGCTAGCAAAAAGGTGTACTTTTTAGGTCAATTTGCTGATTGCAAGGTGGATCTGAATTTTTAAGAAACTCGATTTAAGAAATAAAAATCTAGATCGGATAACGTGCACCGTCCCGTTCCACCGCTTCGATTAATCTCCAAATGAAGTTCTCGATTGTCCGTCGAAGAGGAATCACATCGCAAATGATCAATTAACCGCTTCACTCCCGATGGCCGCTACAAATTGATCATTAAAAAATGTTCTTCTCGACAATTTTCGTATAGAATGAATTATTTCCACTATTTACTTAGAGCAATGTTCTTTACGCGACCACAGATCATAATTTCAGAAGTTTAAGAAATGGTGGTCAGTTTATTTTGGAAAACTTTTTTTGGTAGCTAAATTGTTCATTGAAAAAACAGGACGTATATTTTACAATATTTCTGAGGGACGACCCGTCTCCACTATTTACTTGAAATGAAGTCGCACATAGGAGCGCAGATTCCAATTTCGGGGGGCAAAAGTATTTGTAGGGGGTTCAAATTGCGTATCGATCCGTCTGGATCACGATTTCGAGGTCACAGGCGACGCATTCCCAATTTCACATTTGTCGTGACCTGTTTGCTGCAGGCTGATTGAAATTATTCGCCGTGTCCTTTCCCGTTTCTTCGAAATTCTCGGGATTTCTTATACGAATGCACTATTTCTTGACACCCTATCGGTGGCCCATTAGCCTTTCAATTTGATCCAAGGGCATTCTTGACCATCTTATCCGGCTATATCCTTTGAATACTTATGGACCCGACTTCACTGTTACAATGCAGATTATTATCTCCATAACTGTCGCAAAGGTCAGTACCATAACTGTCAACATTTTTTTCCCCACTACTGGGGTATCCCCCTTGGAACCGGTCAAGTGGTAAACACGCTCGAAGACCGATCCAGCGAAATGACAACAAACGCGATATACAGTGAATTCTCGTTGTATGTCAGTCCCGCCGTTCTTTTTATTGACACGAATACGAAATCGGAGGTTCTCGTCGAGCGTCACATTTGAACTACACAGGGCACGCTGGAAGCCTAAGAGTCATATCCGTCTACAAGTCATAAGAAACCTATGCACACTAAGCGGTAGTGATAAGAAAACTGAGAAAATATCCTTCTCGGATACAATGTTGCACGGAGAAACGGACAGCGAAGCTTGAGAGCCTTCGCTGTCGAGGAGTGTGTCACAACGTTGTAGGCTATATCGGTGCGAGACCAGAAAACCACTACTAATCCAATGACAAAACTTCTTTATTTTTCGTTATTTTTTTATGAAACTTTTACTAACATATTCGTTGCATATTTCTGATTAAAATTTAAAAAAAAATATGATATAATTCCGATGATATTTACTTGTGTAACGAACGATAAAAGTTGCGAACGCAGAGAAGGACAGCCTATGGGAAAGAAAGTGCCGCGGGGAGTTGCGGTCGCCGGCACAGATCAAAGCCCGCGTGAACGCAGGGCTTTAAATGAAAACTTCTTTATTATTAATAATTTTTTTATGAGACTTTCACCAATATATTTGTGGCATTATTCTGATTAAAATGATACTAAACGCGATATAATTCAATCACATTTACACTAATTTGCCGTTAATGTAATTGTAATGGTAAGACTTCCATCGTTCATTACACACGTAAATATCATCGGAATTATATCATATTTGGTTCCATTTTAAAAATGCCACGAATATGTTGGTAAAAGTTTCATAAAAAAAATAACGAAAAATAAAAAAGTTTTGTAACTGTTCGGCACAACAAGTACTTAACGATACATGACACGCGACTGAGATTTCACGTATTCTAACAAGCTCCGCTGTCGTCTCCGATATCTCGTTCAACGTTTCCCCCTTCTACTGACAAAGTAGAGGACATTCATTCGATTTCAGCCAACCATTCGTCTTTCTTCTTGTTTCATGCTCAAACCGGAAGCCGCTTTGAAGAATCTGTTGGCCCACGGGATCTCGCTTTGAGCATGATCCGAATGGCCTCGAGATCCAGTTTGATTGATATTGTAGCGACTCGACGGCTACCACGTCCCCGGAAAAACCCGGTTCGGTTATATGACCGGAATTACCCCGAGGGTCTTTACCTAGGCCCATTACGAGCCAGACGAGGATGGGTCTGCCGTACATCTGGCAACCAGACTCGCCTGGCCCGATATCGTCTTGCCGGTAAATGGCCTCGGTTTGCATCGGGTCCAGCTACCCCAGGTATACGTACATACCTGATAGCTGGCCCCGTGCAGCCGAGAAACTTCCCGCGGACGTTTCCGCATCTGGCAAAGTTTTCCGGGGACGACCTTCGTCTCCCCTCCATGGGACTCGTTGTCCTTTGTTAGTGGACAAAATAAAAAGCCCTCCGTAGGCGTCGGAGGGCCTCACTTTTCGCCTCTTGCTGCGACCGAGTCGTGACAGTCGTCGTATACGATCTCACTCCCTCGCGCCTCGCTAGTCCGCGTTCGAATTTTGTATATTCCGCGAGCTCCGAATAAAAGTCTACGTCTCAACCTGAAAGTGGATAGATTTCCACGGTATCCTGTTCCGCCTACATCCTATCCACTTCAATATTAATCCACCCGTATCACTGTATTACTCTATATTTGTGCAAGATCGTGCTAGGAAACACGTTTGGCTGCCTTTCAGATTGCTCGCGAACGATATCGGCCATGTCCATTTAGAAAAGGAAGGTATCGATTCTGTTAGATCAGGTTCTTATTAGGTCAATCTATGGCAATATGTTCCATGGAGCAACAGTACTTTATGTGAAGTAATTAACAAGAGAAACGTTCTAGATTCAAGATAAAGAATTAGTAGACGGTGGACTTTATAAATTTATAATAAACATCAATAGGTGAAATTGGAAATAAGATTATAATTTCAATAATTGTAGGATTAAGAACAAAAAGTGACTGATGTATGTTGCCTTGTAAAAATTACAAGATTGAATTTATTTATGCGTTGGACAACTTGAACTAAACGCTTCCGTTTCTGTGCCTACGGTAGCAGAACGTATCGTATTCCTTTCTTTTTTTTTAAATGTGGTGATAACCACCCCTGAGATGCGGCAGTACATTGCGCACCCACACCTAATGTCGGCGGTGGGGGTTAGCTGCGCCCACCGCCACGATTTCTGCGTCCGCCCCGCAGTGGGGGCCGACGAGCACAGAAGTGACGTCCCCCAGCGACTTGCCTTCTCGCGGAGAGGGAGTCTCTCTCTCTCTCTCCCTCACCCTCTACGACGTCTTCTTCTGCGACATTACTTCTTCGCACGAGGAGAACGTTTCGTATTCTGGAGCCAACGCAGAATTTAACGAAATAATGGCGACGATGCGTCGTTCTGCACGCAGGCAATTTCGCGTAGCAATCCAAGATAGAGTGTACGCGGTTTATTTTCGAGAAGTCAATTTCGAAAGATACAACGAAATCGGGACGCCTAGACTTCTAAGTTAACCGACGTCGAAATATCCCTACTACCACGGGGTATACTTCGTCAGGGGTCATGAAGTTCGAGAGCCGCTGCCTCCGAGAAGTGTGAACATGACCCGGATCGGGTATATCGGTGGGAGACAAGGAAACCACTACTAATCCAATAACAAAACTTCTTTATTTTTCATTATTTTTTTATGGGACTTTAAACTACAAATCAAATACTCCAGTCTTGTTGTTCCTATGTTCATTATTAAAAATTTCTGTAGGTAAAGGGAGACACAATTTGTTAATAATAGCAGTCTTTTGGAGGCTCTGGGTTCAGCAAATTTAGTAGAGTTCACGTTAGACCATTAAGTAAGCAGAAACTTTGAATTCTTCTTCGGTAGGAAATGTTCTAACAATGCTGTGAAGAATGAGATACAGCGAATTAAAATTTCTTGGCATGGTGTGAAAATCTAAACAGTATATCACAGTATTAAGCGTTCCATACAAGGAATAGCAAATAGTTAATAATTGACATCGATCGATCGAGTATCCACTTACTTTTTCTGTAAAAATCGACTGATTTTAAGGAAATCGATTGCGCGTTGACTAACTCGGAGCGATGCCTAATTCAGATCTCGCCATCATCTTTTTAAAAATACTCGAAAATTTCTGTGAGCCACTCTGGGAATTTAAAGGTGGGAAAATTATACAGGGTGAATCACGAATCGTGATCAGTAAAGATTACTGTATGATTAATTGGCCAGCTCGTTCGCCCGATCTTATCCCATAAGATTACTTTTTATGGGGTACATTAAAAGAAGAAGTTTATGCAGATGCTCCAACAATACCGGAAGATATGAGACGAAGGATTGTGGATTTATACTCACAATCAGCTATCAGTGCAGAGGCCATAAAAAATGCTAAATAATCTTTTATTCACCGTCTACGCGAGTGCATTGCAGCTCGTGGACACCATTTTGAACATCGCTATAATTAAGGATGGTAAATTTTGATTTGTCAAAAAACATTCGAACGCGTACAACGGCGTAGCATATGATACTCCTTGTAATACAAAGTTTTTTAATTTTTTCTCGACCCAGACGAAAAAAAGATATGTGCCGATATTTACCGAATTCGTCTTGAAATCCTCTAACAGATAGGCGTAAAGAAATTATATGTTTATTTACAGTAAATTCAAGGTGACCTTGAAAAAAACATTAAGAAAGAGAGTTGACAAATCATTTTTTATAATCACGTTAAAACTCTCTTGAAACCATGCAAAAGCTGATAAAAATCTTTTCGATCGTACTGCTAATAACAGAATAATCTCTACTGATCACGATTCGCGATTTACCCTGTATATTTTACGGTTCAATTCCTGTTAAGCAATGAACGACAATTAAGCGAAAAGGAATGATTAAACTGGATACATTGCATTCGACAACGCTGCAGTTTCATGTAATAATCTCTGCGTCGGCCGTTTCACACACATCTGTTTTCCCAGGAAATGTTATTCAACGGTAAATATCCGATTGTAAATACCTGCGTACCATACCATGCGTAAATACCATACCAGCTGATATTACCATGATTTCCCTGATCATCAAAGTACTGTTGCACGGTTACTCGGGTAATGAAATTTCTCATTAGTCACGTACAACCGATTATATGCTTATTGCTTTTCTGCTTTCCCGGTTGGTGCGTTGTTTACAGACTATTCTATCAATCCCTAACTCGATGAGCATTTTCGATAAAGTACAGCATGGTTGCAACAGAAACTTTGCCTTTCAAAGGCACACAAACTTTTTTTATCGTTTGTTCTTTAATATAGAATGCATTTCACACTGTAATGAAAATGTAAAAAACGTAATAGAATGGAAAAATAAACTTCATTTCGTTCGAGGGTGCACGTTGTCTGCCCTGCATCGGTGAGCTTATGATAATCCGTTCATCAGTACAGTGAATCGGGGGTGTACATACATTCACACATCGTCGAGCATTTTATTTAGCCGACATCGCATTATCCCCACTACCCCGAGGTATATCCCGTGAGGGGCCGAAGCTGGAGAGCCACCGCCGTCGCCGCCGCCGCCGTCGTATATCGGTGTAAAACCAGGATACCACTACTAATCCAATAACAAAACTTCTTTATTTTTCATTATTTTTTACGAAACTTTTATCAACATATTCGTCACATTTTTCTGATTAAAATGAAACCAAATATGATATATTTCCGATGATGTTTACGTGTGTAATGAACGATTAAAGTTTCGCGTAGAAAACAAGGGCAACGTATGGGAAAGAAAGAGAGACGCGGAGAGTCGAAGCGTTCGGGAAAAATGAAAGACTGACGTGAGCTCAGGCCTTTAAATCAAAATTTAAACTTTTTATTATTAATTATTTATTTACGAGACTTTCACTAATATATTTGCTAAATTTTGTTTACTAAAATGATACAAAACGCGATACAATTCGGATCATTTTACACTAATTTTCCGTTAACATAATTGTAATGGGAAGTAACTTTCATCGTTCATTACACAAGTAAATATCATTGAAATTATATCATATTTGGTATCATTTTAGTCAGAAAAATTCCACAAATATTTGTATGAAAGGAGAAGGATATTTTCGCAGTCTTCTTGTCTCTAGCGCTTAGTGGTCATAGGTTTTTTTATGACTGGTAGACGGATATGACTCTTAGGGGTCCAGCGTGCCCTGTGTATTTCAAATGCGACGCTCGGCGAGAACCTCCGATTTCGTATAATAGTCAGTCGCCACAATCGCGCAACTGGCTTATGACGAGAATTCACTGTATAGTGCGTACAGGGTGCATATATAATTCATGCACAGTGCACGCTAATGAAAGGACATTTTCCACTTGGATGCACGCACTGCGCTGTGACGTATTTCATTTTGTTGGCTAATGAAACTTTCGACTGTTCTATTAACACGTGTTCGAACACCATTTTATCTCTGTTCCTCTTCCCTTTTCCCTTTTTCGAATTTGCTAATATATTATGATTTTATTTCTCGTTAACACTTTGAGTAACACATCGGTCACATGCTAGTGACATAATATTTTTTTATATAAGACGATTGATCGGGGCGGCTTCGGTCATCACCTGCGAAATTTTAAAGTGCATCGCCTGAAACGTTAGCTTTTATTGTCGATATTATTGCATTTTATTTTGACGGAGAAAACGAGACTGGACGGGCATGGCTTTCGAGAGGCTTTCAAGAGAATGCAATGAAATTTTGATTTCTTGCTGGAAAATGTCTACAGAGAGAAAATCGTTTTATTTCCGTCTACACCATGTAGGTGCTGAGTAGGATAAATAAATTCCGTGTTTTAACAGCAGGGTCTTGTGCAGCTCAATTGTTTTGTTTTGTATCATTATTCAATACCAGGCGTGGGATGAGTAGCTAGTATACCTTCAAGTATTTTGTTTCGGTGAACGTACCAGAAATGTATTGAAATATATTTCTTGAATGATCTTCCGTGAATGCGTTTGCACACTATCTCGCCACTCGTAGATTAAATAATACTGAATCCGTTATTTTGACGCGGCCTCTAGTTTTAGTGTTACTATACGTACTTTTTAAACAAATCGATATGTGGGAATTTTTAAGAGGTTGAATTGACCATTAAAAAATGTTTTTCTCGACAATTTTCGTGTAGAATGAATTGTTTCCACTATTTACTTGAAACGAAGTCAAGACGTTGACCTGTCTTGATTATGAATTCTGGGTCACAGGTGACACATTCCGAATTTCGCATTTACCGGTTGCTTCTTTTTGTTCTCTTCTCTTCTAGCCAACTATCTCATTATAAGAATCTCGTGACTCACACATGCGAGAGCAGTCTTTTATTCGCTTTCCGCCGCCATCTTGTTCGTTAGATCGTTATTAATTAAACGGCTTGTCGTTTTGGAACGACTTCAAAGAGACTCAAAATGAGAATTTAATTCGCGTCGCGAAACATGGGATTGGACTACTAACCAAAACTTGTACGGTGACTACGGCGAGTGAGAACTAAGTTACAATGTATCGGACGGCGAGTTAGATGTTAGATGTTGTTGCTTTGCCGGGTTTTCGAGAGTCTCATCTTTCCTGGTCTGCATGCGAACCGAGCGTTGGCGGGGGATTGATTTCTCGAAATTTAATTGGCGGAATATTTTTGTCAGAAGACGCTTCTTGTGGGGGTGGACTAACGCTGGGAATTTCCCGGTTCGTCAGCGCAGGTAGTTGACGATTACGGCAATAAAACAATTTAGACGTTCCGAAGTTTATCGCGTGTTCATAAATGCCCAACCGTTTTGTCGGCAGACGCAGATTAGAAGGTTGTACAAATTACGGTTTTTACGGCGTTTTACTGGTAATTCTATTGCACCCCTGATTAATTTTAAATACGGAGTTTGTGCCACGCTACCCAAAGGCATCCCTGACCGGTATGCTGCACGGCAAGGCAGGCTATACGATATTTTATTTTTCCTTCGTTTGACAATTTAACGGTTCGCTGTTGTTACGCAGTAACAAGGATGTTCTTAATTGTTCAACAATATAACGTATTTTCATAATTGGATCGTGGTTACAAAGTTTCGGATAACGACTTGTTTGCTCTACGGCCAATGCAACAGTGACGCGAAGTTTCGGTGGGCTCGAGAACGCGGATGCGAGGCGTCCCCCACTTTCCTAATCTTTTCTTCCGCCAATCGCTGTCGCGTGCCCTATGATCGCTACGCAGAAACGCAACCCGACGGGAGGGCCCCTGACCTACTCATCTCCCGATTTCCCTAACGATCGCGTTTCTGCGACCGGGAATGTCCAATGACATTCCAGGTCTCCTCGAGCCGCTTCCGCAGGGGTCCATCGGAGTTGCGGGGCGAGGCGTCGGCGGGACTTCGAATCGGTTGTCTTCTGGGTCCCCTTGGTCCCTCGTCGGCGCCTCCGGCTTGCTTGGCCCGGGCTCGGGATCCTTTTCGTTCCTCCCCGGGGAGATTTCCAATAGTTCAGGCGAAGTGAGTGTCCCCAAGTCACGACAGCAGAGGATATTGATTGAAGAAAATGCATCCAGGCCCCTTGGGCCCGGGTTACGGTTCTGAAACTTTTCATCGCGCGATTAGACACGACGCACGAAATGCGCTATTATTTGTCTCTTAATTTCTCGGACGTCCCTGTGAGAGCGTTCGCAACTATCTTTTCGGAAAAGTCCTGCCACAGGGCGGTCCGGTCCTTCGTACTTGACTGCTGGAGATTCCTCTCTAGCTTCAGAGGAACCGAGGCAGTTTTGTCACCTTATAATATATACAGGGTGGCCCACATAACTCTGAACAGCTCAATATCTCGAAAACTATGCCATCGATTTTAAAGTTCTTAGTCTTAAATTGCATGGAACTGAAGGGCCTTCCTGACTACATAAACGTGAAGTGGCCTCCCTTCCCTTTTAACGGGGGAGGGGAGGTACCTTTATAATTTTAAATGGAACCCCCTATAAAATGTTACATATTTAGATTCTACAGGAAAAAACAAGTCAATTTTGTCGGAAACATTTTTTTGTCAGATACTTCCATGATGAGATATAACAGTTTGAAGTTTCGAGTTGTAGGTACTTGAAGCGCTCGGAAATAGCGTTATGGAATAATACGCGCTTGAGTCCTTTGCTTATTCGTGAAGAAATAAAATGTACTTTAAATTAAATGTTCAAAATGTCCACCACGGGCTTGTAAACATTTACTTACTCGAAACATCAAAGTTGTTCTAACATTTTTTAACATTTCGGGAGTCACTGAAGCGCAAGCGTCACGTATTCTTTGTTTCATATCCTCTTTTGTCGTCGGTGGTTCAAACATAACTTTGTCCTTTACATATCCCCATAAGAAAAAATCTAATGGTTTTAGATCGGGGAACGAGGAGTCCATTGACGAGGTCCCCCACGACCTATCCATTTGTTCCCAAATTTTTCGTTCAAAAATTGCCTGGTGATGATTGCAAAATGTGGAGGAGCGCCGTCTTGTTGGAACCACATTTCTCTTCTAACGTGCAGTGGCACATCTTCCAAAAGCGCAGGCAAATGATTTTTTAAGAAATCACAATAACTTGCAGATGTTACAGTTTCTTGAAAAAAATAAGGTCCAATCACAAAGTCTCCTATTAGGCCACACCAAACATTTAAAGACCATCGATGTTGAAAGGGAACACATCGCATCCAATTTGGGTTTTCCACGGCCCAATAATGCAGATTATGTCTATTTACATGCCCTGAATTCATAAAAGTGGCCTCATCGGAAAAAAGTATTTTGCACAAAAAGTCATTTTTCACAACACCCTGCAGCCACTCACAAAATCTTACGCGGTGATCGTAATCTGCTATCGAAAGCTCTTGTGATAAAACCATGTGATATGGATGATACTTTTGCCGTTTTAAAATTCGTTGAATTGATGAACGACTAATATGTGATGTTTGTGCAAGTGTACGTTGACTAATATGAGGATTTAATGTAATTGCAACAAGAATACTGGCACTATTATTTTCATTAGTGACAGCTTTAAGTTTATTGCGAGTTTTTTTACACAATTCACCGTGCTCGCGAAGCCGCTTTTCTAAATTATGAAATGTTGCATGACATTTTTTGATCCCATAACGTTCAAAAAACACCTAACGTTAATAACATATTCACTTCTGTGTCAAAAGTAGCCATAATCACAATGTTACTGCTTGAATAACAGCTCTAAACTGAAAACGTTTTCATAGATAAGTGAGTCAAACTCAAGAATTGTAAATATTATTGTTTGTGTTTCTTCATGAATAAGAAAAGAACTCAAGCGCGTATTATTCCATAACGCTATTTCCGAGCGCTTCAAGTACCTACAACTCGAAACTTCAAACTGTTATATCTCATCATGGAAGTATCTGACAAAAAAATGTTTCCGACAAAATTGACTTGTTTTTTCCTGTAGAATCTAAATATGTAACATTTTATAGGGGGTTCCATTTAAAATTATAAAGGTACCTCCCCTCCCCCGTTAAAAGGGAAGGGAGGCCACTTCACGTTTATGTAGTCAGGAAGGCCCTTCAGTTCCATGCAATTTAAGACTAAGAACTTTAAAATCGATGGCATAGTTTTCGAGATATTGAGCTGTTCAGAGTTATGTGGGCCACCCTGTATATATATATATATGTGACGTTGCAAATTTTGCAACGATCTTCTATCGACAAACCCATGGCTGTTACAAGGAAAAATCATCTGCACAGATCTTTTGAAAATGGAAACGTTGCACACGGGCCAGACAACCCGGAGGCGACGACGCGGGACGAAGGACTATGTCGGACATCAGACAAGGGGGTCCCGGCGAGGATGGTGCAGTCGTCCCATGGGGTGGTCAGATTATCGCTTTGATAATAATGCTTGTAAACATATCAAATCGATGAAAGGAGAATACGAATGTCTGTTTACAAGCACCAGGAACAATTACACGGTACACCGTTTCAATGAAATTTAAATTCCTTCATTTACCGTCCCCGAACGCATAAACGACGCCCCTGAAGTTACTGACAAACATTTCATAATTTCCTCGCTAAGGGTCACGTGAATGTCAACACATTACACCTCGTTGGATTTGTTTTTTCATAAGCTAAGTATAAGACTGTTGTAGTGGAAATATGCGTTCCCATTTAAGAAAACATACGATGACCTTGAAATCTCGAAAAAAATGACCATGAGAAAAAAATTCGGCCCATCACCGCATTGGCGCCTTCAAACAGAATATTTTCTACCCCTGACATTTTTTCTATCATGCAAAATAAGCGATATATTTAAGGTGGTCAAGTTAGGTGAAATATTCTGTATATACTGGGTTATACAGGGTGTTCGGTAACTGATGGTACAAGCGAAAAGGGGATGATTCTACATGAAAAAATAAGTCGAAAATATGGAACAAAATTTTTTCATGTGAGGCTTTGTTTTCGAGAAAATCGACTTTGAATTTTCGCCGGGTACGCGTGCACTTGATCGTATCTCGTTATAACGGATCTCTCCTTGCCTCTTACTGTTCAATTAATTAGAGTAAGTGTTCGACATTTTGACCTTCAACTTCAATACACTTATTAATCCTTTCTTCAAATGACTGTACACAGGACAGAAGCATATCTGCGGGAATTTCAGCGCAAGCGTTTCTTATGCGTTCTACCATGTTTTCACGAATTGTTGACACTTGTTGATAAACCTTATCTTTTAGGTAGCCCCACAGAAAGAAATCCGGCGATGTCAAATCAGGCGACCTAGCAGGCCAATTAATCGGCCCACCTCTGCCAATCCGCCGACCATTGTATTCACGGTCTAATACTTCCCGTACTGCTATTGAGTAATGCGCTGGGCTACCGTCATGCTGAAACCACATACTTTGTCGAACGTCCAAGATAACATGTTCAAGTAGTGATGGTAGTTCCTGTTCCAGGACATTTCGATATTTGATTCCATTCAAATTACCTTCAATAAAATAAGGACCAATGAGTTTTTTCCCCATGATTCCACACCAAACGTTAACCGACCAAAGACGTTGATGTTCAACTTGTCGTAACCAGTGGGGATTTTCTACACTCCAGTAATGCATGTTATGCCGATTAATGCCACCATGGTTTATTAAATATTATTATTATTAAATAGTACATTAGCAATGAAATTGGGGCTCCAGATGTCCCGGACAACGAGCTCCTGCTCCTTCAGCAACCCCTCCATCTAGGCGTGGGCGGACCTCTCGTTATCGGTTCGGAAGGACGTAGGCAATTCTGCGACGTCACAATATATGTATGTTTTTTATGCACACCCTAAAAATTTCATCGAAATCGATATAGACACGAGCTACAAGCGGTTAAAAGTGACGTAAATCGTAGTAGACGCTGTAAGTCGATGATCGTTTTCAAATGCTGTTCCATAATTGTTGCGAGGGAAAGAATGTACCGCGCGGAAGTGGAGAGGAAAATGCACGGTGCTTATCACTGATCTGTGTTAACAATGTATATTTTATAAGTAGTTATTAACTTGGTTTAACAATGATACTTTTGATGTATATATATATAAGGTGGAACGGTTCTATTCTTTTAAAACGTGTGGATACTACGCACGACCACGACAGAGTTTTTATTACGACGCAGGTACGAACCACGTCGGCTTGGTTCGGTAACTCTCGGGTTGCTTCGGCATCCCTCTCCATGCATGCGCACAGAGATTACTTTCTTTACAATAATATTACCATGTTTTGGGTTTGCTGGTTTCCTGAAAATTTAGATTTTTGTTTACAAATAGGTACTTCCATATTTAAATTCGTTTACATAGTTCTATTAACTTACCAATACTTATAGAATTCATCGATACCTCATCTGTCTTATTTTGTTTGACGTCAACAGTCCTGTCGCTGCATCTACCTGAAAACAATAATCATAGTTGATATACCGATATACGTAATGATTATTGATGAAAAATAATTAAACAATTAGCACAATTAGTAACATACAAGTTTTTATATACATACCTAACTCGAAAGCATTTTTAAATAATATGTAGTAGGGGGCCGAGACGCGCGGCCGTGTGTAAACTCGGCGTAGCCTTTGGATGAATACCGAAATCGTTACAATACCGAAACCGACATGATTCTACAAATTACATTTCTTAAATTTTCGTTACAATCCCAAAACAAAAATAGTTGTGAAACGGAACTTTAATAATATTTCTGCCACTGCTAGTAGATTCGAATTCATGGAAAACAGTACTATCATCTACAAATTGAGAGACAGTGACAGAGCTCATTACATTATCGGAGATATTGGCAACATAAATGATATATAGCAAAGGGCTAAGAACGCCGCCCTGAGGGGCGCCCCTACAGACAACTCTGTTCGTATCTTCAGAAAGAGTAGAGAACGCAAATCTTTCATGAGTTAAGAACTTGATGAATTTTAGGATATTAAGTGAGCAGCCAATATTCGCAAGTTTGGAAAGAAGAATATCAACACAAACATTATCAAAAGCTTCATGAACATCAAGAAACGCAGCTAACACCTCCTTTCTTTCTGGTAGTTTTCTTTCTTTCTTTCTGGTAGTTCAAACAATATATGAGCCGTTTATTTTGAAAGTGGCCTAAGTCCATTTATACTTAAATTGAGATATTTATTATTGATAATGTCCGAAGGCAGTAATGAAGGTAATTTTAATTAATTAGTATTTAACAAGTTAACCTCAGTTTTACAAAAAACGGTGCTCAAGAAATAGCTTCATGCATCCTAAAACATGTTAAAAATTTAAGAAGTGAAAGACACATTATAGCTTACAGTGACATGTGTGCAGGACAAAATAGAAACATTAAAGTAGCTTTAATGTGGCTAAAAATTGTACAAACTGTTGAAAATAATGTGGAAATCATAGATCACAAATTCTTAATATCAGGATATTCGTTTTTACCAAATGATAGAGATTTTGGCGTGGTAGAAATGTCATTAAAAAAAAATAATTTACTGTTTGTCCCCCAACATTATTATAATATTATCAAAAAGTGCCGAAAAGGTAATAACTTTATTGTAAATTAAATGAAACAAGAAGATTTTGTATCAACAAAATTATTAGAAGACGCAATTTTTAAAAGGGTAAAAAATTCTAACGGAGAATCGATAAACTGGTTAAAAATATGTTGGATGCGTTTTGTCAGAAATGAACCGTGTAAAATTTTCTATAAGACATTAGTGAATGAGAATGAACATTTTGAAGTCCTGGAATTATTACCACATCGGGGTAGACCAAGAAAGTTCGAATATATTGTATTGACACAACTGTATAAAAATATCAGACACATTACAACAGCAAAATACAAGGATATAATGGACCTACTACGATATATACCACCGGAATATCATAATTTCTTCGAATCCCTTTCACACACACAAAATGTAGATGAGCAGTAAATTGTTTTGTAATTTATGTAGTTAAAAAATGTTTTGAATCGCATAAATTATGTTTTTGAAGTGTTGTAAAGATATATAAAATAAATTGAGTATTGTTTTTTTCGATTTGAAGCATCTTAAATTATGTTGAATGGACTTGGGCTCCTTCAAATTTTATAACGAATCTGGTTGTTAATTTTGAAATTGGCCTAACTCCATTCTTGATAAGAAAACGCATATTATTCACTTAATAATTGCCATTATTTTAATAGGAACTATAAATTTAACTCCTTTATATACACTTAAGCGGTATGACTCATTAGTATTCTGTACGTAGATTTTTAATTGCATTGAAACACAAACCCTTAAATATCTCAATTGAAGTATAAATGGACTTGGGCCACTTTCAAAATAAACAGCTCATATATATATATGTGGGAGCGCGAGCGTTCCCTCTGCGAAGGCGTCTCGATGCGACGTTTCGGAACGTTGCGATCGTTCCCGCCATGGAGACGCATCGACGATTCAGGAAGCTTCGAGAAGCGTGGCGACCGTTGCGATCATCGAAGATTCGAGAACGCGGAAAAACAAATAAAACGCGCGGAGGCGCCGGGCCTGGGGGTCTTTCGTCTTCGAACCACGAGCGTGAGCAGTTGATTGTACGTTGAACCTATTTTCTGGACCTTTCATATTAAATTCTTGTTTTATTGAACACTTTGTTAGTCCGTTACCCGTCTCAATCCTACAATTGGGGGCTCGTCCGGGATAAAGCCAAAATTTCGATATAAATCGGTACGCGATCACTCGTGACGATTTTGAGACAACAGCGTAACGGGCGAAGAGAAAAGCGAAACGAGGCATTCGTCGGTACGGTACAGTTATCGCGCAAGTAAAAGTGAAAGTGAAACAATAAGTGAGTGATAACTGACGGAACAGCACGAATTGCTTTAGTGAAAAGACTGATAAAGGAAAAGTGAAAGAAGAAAGGGGAACAATGGCAGATGGAATCAACAATGTGATAACCGCCTCATGTTCGGAAGAAAGCGAAATAGACGAGACCATCTTGGACACGCGAAAAACAAAAGAGACCAAAATAGACGAAATGAAAATACAGGAATTAAGGAAGAAGCTGAATCAATTACATTTAAACACGAAGGGCACGAAATCAGAACTGCAGGAACGATTGAAAGAATACGAAGGAATGCAGGATGAAGAAGCGAGAACTGAAGAATCGGAATACGAAGAGTTCGAATCTAAAGAATCCGTAATAGAAGAGAACGAGGTTGAGAGAAAACAAAGAAAAAAGATGAAGAAACGACAGACGGAAACACAAACAAGCATATTCACGATCCGCGACGTCGAGGAATCATTGCCGTGTTTCACAGGCGATGACAAATTGTCGATCCGCAAATGGCTCGACGAATTTGAAGAAACCGGTGCACTACTGCAGTGGAATGACCTGCAGATGTTCGTCTATGGGAAAAGGATGTTGAAAGGGTCAGCCAGGCAATTTTTGACATCACAAAGAGGTGTTACCTCTTGGAAAATTTTAAAGGAACGATTACAAAAAGAATTTAAAACCGTGGTGAACAGTGCTCAAGTGCACGCACAGCTGTCAAGACGGAAGAGGAAGCCGCAGGAGACAGGGCGACAGTACATATACGCAATGATGGAAATTGCTAGCGAAAGTAATATAGAAGACAACGCACTGATCGAACACATCGTAGACGGCATACAGGATCAGGAACACAATAAAATGATACTGTATCAGGCAGATACAATCGAACAATTAAAAGCTAATTTAGATGTATACGATCGGATGAAGAAGAAATCGGATCGGAAAGTATATCCGAAGAAAAAAGATGAAACGACAGGAAGCAGAGAAAAACCGAACGTGGCAAGCAAACCACGGGCACCACGCTGCAACACCTGCGGAATACCCGATCACGAAGCAAAGAACTGCCCAGAACGCGGAAAGGGACCGAAATGCTTTAAATGCAACAACTTCGGACATATCGCAAGTCGTTGCCCAAATCAAGAAAACAGTAACAACGCAGTCAACGTAAACTGCATCTCCAGGTCAAGAACGACACGCGATATACGAATAAACGATATACAGTGCCATGCTTTGATCGATTCTGGAAGTGAACTTTCGTTAATTTCAAAAGTAAAATATCAAGAAGCAGGCTGTCCCTCGCTCAAAGCAACACCCACGGTTATTACGGGAGCAGGTAACGCACTGACGCCGGTTATCGGCACGTTTGAAAACCACGTGAGGATAGAGAACGAAGAATACGATCTGAATTTGTTTGTGGTACCGACGCACACGATACCATACGACGTGATACTGGGGCAAGATTTCTTGGCGAACGTGGAAATACAGCTACGACAAGGAGAAATAATAAAAATGCAGAGGATACCACCAGCAACCGAACAAGCAGAGGAAGTTCCAGTCAACGTCACCGACGGGAAGGAGGAGGCAGGGAAGGACCGGGAAGAAGCAGACGCGGAAAACAACAGTGAAACAGTGTGTAGTGAACTGATGAGAGTGTTGTGCACCGAAGTGAATGCTAAAGAATTAGACGTCGAGCGTAAATATAAGGACAGATTAGAGACTGTAATTGCGGAATACACGCCTGAACGTACGGTAAGCACAAAAATCGAAACAGTTATATCGGTAAACGATCATTCGCCAGTTAGCTTGAAACCACGGAGATTGGCACCAAAAGAAAAGACTGTATTAAACAAGCAAATAAATGAATGGTTGAAGGACGGAGTGATCCAACCGAGTAAAAGCGAGTATGCGAGTCCAGTGGTTATTGTACCAAAAAAAAAAAACGGTTCGTATAGGGTTTGCGTAGACTACCGCGAATTGAACAAGCGAATTAAGGGGGCCGGCAGGCATTTGGCCTTGACTGTCACGCCAATCCTCGAACGGTCCTCGAACGGTCAGTAGGGAAAACTGATTGTGGAATGATTAAAATTTTTTTTGTGGAACTACATCGCGTCTACGACATATCGGTAAAAAAGAATATATGAAATGCCGACTTGAAAAGTAGTGGAAAAGAGAAACGAAAATTGAGAGAGAAAGCTAGCGACTAGACATGGTTGCCACATATCATCTTCGCCTCACTGTTGCCATGTCATCAAACCCGTAAATTTACAAGCGTTTCGTGAAACTGATTTCTGCATGAGCCCGATTCAGCCGACCAACACATGCTAACACGTACATTGCCACGGGCGCATAGATATACACAGGACTCGTTGTCACATTACCTTTGCAGTTTTTTGCTACTATCTCTGAAATCAAACTCACGTGTATGCAAAAGCTAAGGAAATCATTTGATTTATATTAAATTGAATCAGTTTATTCTTAACATTATAATAATTTTATACATATATTAACAGGACTTCTTTTAAAAAGAAAATGAGTCAGAATTTACTTCCTGTCAGAAAGAAAATTATATTCAAAATGAAATTAAAGCAGCTTTTTTTATGCCACAAAGCGCATAAAAAATTAAACAAAATTTGTCATATTTTTTTACTTTAGATGTCAAATCTGAAGTTAAGAAACAAACAAATACAAATTTACAACTAAAGACTAAACGTAAAATAAACTTGAATAATATCATATATATATAAAAGTTTATAGCATTTTCCAAAGTTTTATATATGTTTACAATATATAAAACCGAGAAGTTAGCCGCGTTGTCTTAGTGACGACAATACAACGAAGACCATTCGGCGTGATGTCTCGATATCGTAACATATCGATACTCGTAACACTATATTTGACAAAGTGACGAAGTTTCTGTCAAAATCAAAGAACTTTCGATAGAAATGAGATAGAGCTATGATTTTTTTTTAGAAGTTAAAATATTGCAAAAGAAGGGAAAAATAGAGAGACTATGGTACAAACATGTTTTAACTTTGAAAATAAACTTGGAATATTTAAACAAAATTGTGATTTATCCAATGCCATGCACTGTTAGATTTTTCTTGACATTCTGTACATCTGTTCTCGTAGATTTTATCACGCTGACATCAAATCCGATCATAAAATTTGTCTGTCACCTCAGGATTTTGGAAAAAATCGATTTCTGCGAAAAGAAACTAATGAAATCACAATTTTTCCGTTGAAATGATTTGATAACTCTCTGGTTATTCTGGTTCAGAGGCCAAAATGTGAATTTCGCGAGGCGTTCGAAACAAGCGTGGCGTCACGAGATGCTAAGGCGAAGCCACGACCTTCGGCCTGCTATATTTTATCAAAATTAAATCGGTACTTTGAAGTGAAATTGATATTATATATATACAATGATAAAACATAATGAAATTTAAAAAAATACGTTAGTAGACAGGATTTGAACACTGGTCGTCCGGTTGAAAACTTGGTACGCTGCAGTCACGCCAAACCGAATCTTGTTGTACCGTAGAAAAAAATACGGCATTACATAGGAAATAATGAAACTTCAATCGTTAATATCGCGAAAATTATTGAGTATCTGCCCCTATAATGGTGTATATTTGTGAACAGGACAACGAGATCTATAAGTATGCAAAGTTTCAACAGAATCGATGACCCGAAGGTCGTGGCCTCTTTCGAAACGTGCAAGGGTCAGAAAATTTTCAAATTGCCGCTTCAATATTGCAATGAGCAGTTTCTAAATGGTCAATTGTCTTTCCTAAAGGTTCAATCTAGGTCTGTCCAGAGGCCAAAATGCGAATTTCTGCCTCATCGTCGATTAATTAGCAATATTCGGCAACATACCGCCAGTCGCGAGGCGTTCGAGGCAAGCGTGACGTCACGAGATGCGTAGCGAAACGTGCAAGGGTCGAAATCTTGACAAATTGACGCTTCAATATTGCAATGAGCAGTTTAAAAGTGGTCACTTGTGTTTCCTAAAAGTCCAATCTACGTCTGTCCAGAGCCCAAACTGCGAATTTATACCTCATCGTCGAGTAATTTGCAATATTCGGCAGCATACTGCCAGTCGCGAGGCGTTCGAAGCAAGCGTGACGTTACGAGATGCGTAGCGAAACGTGCAGGGGTCAAAATCTTGACAAATTGACGCTTCAATTTTGCAATGAGTAGTTTAAAACTGGTCACTTGTGTTTCCTAAAAGTCCAATCTACGTCTGTCCAGAGCCCAAATTGCGAATTTATACCTCATCGTCGAGTAATTTGCAATATTCGGCAGCATACATATCGTACATATGTAAACCTGTAATATCGACCTGCATTATCGACCGTATTCTATCGCAAGGTACAGTGTTTGCCGCGGGGAGACCGGGGCGCTAGTAAGCGGAACCGCGAAATGGTGCGTTTTTTTCTAGACATTTTACGCCTTAAATAAGTAAGTAATCAATTAAAAATGCATACCACCGTGTTCGTACATGTCTTTGCTATGTCTGTCCAGAGCGTTTTTTTCGATACGAACACTAAATCTCTCGAAATTAAGAGAATCTCTCTGCGGCAGCCATCTTGTGACGTCATCCTTGCTTCAGAAAGCGAGATTTCTGCCGAATATTACAAATTACTCGACGATGAGGTAGAAATTCGCAATTTGGGCTCTGGACAGACCTAGATTGGACTTTTAGGAAACCCAAGTGACCACTTTTAAACTGCTCATTGCGATATTGAAGCGTCAATTTGTCAACATTTTGACCCTTGCAAGTTCATATACGTATATGGATTTCATGTATGTGTGTGGTTACACAGAGTCGACCTGCCGGCCCCCTTAAGAGAGATCATTTTCCAATGCCACTTATAGAGGACAGAATAGACGAATTAAGGAAAGCCCGCATCTTTTCAGTAATAGATCTTAAAAACGGCTTCTTTCACGTACCAATGGCAGAACAAAGTAGGAAATATACGTCATTCGTAACGCCCGACGGACAATATGAATTTTTAAAAACACCTTTCGGACTATCAATTAGCCCTACTAGTTTTCTTAGATTCATTGACGAAATATTTAAAGATCTAGTGAGACGCAAAGTAGTTTTCACGTACGTAGACGATATTATTATTCCCGGAGAAAACGATGAACAGGCATTCGAAAATTTATTAGAGACGTTATAAGTAGCGGAAGAAAACGGGTTAATGATCAACTGGAACAAATGTCAATTCTTCAAAACGCGAATCGAATACCTTGGTCAGGAAATCGAAAACGGAAACGTGTACCCAAGCGAATCAAAAATCAAAGCAGTCGAAAAATTTCCGATACCGAAAAGTAAGAAAGCCGTGCAAAGCTTCCTAGGATTGACGGGATATTTTCGTAAATTTATCCATGATTATTCAAAGATGGCTCGACCTTTGTCGGACTTGATTAAGAAAGAGCAGGCATTCGTATGGGATAGTAGTCAGAGGGAGGCATTTCAAAAATTGAAGTTAGTATTATCCGTGAAGCCAGTACTACGTATCTATGATCCGCAAGCTATCACAGAACTGCATACTGATGCCAGCAAGGAAGGCTACGGGGCAATTCTCCTACAAAAGACTGACGAAGACAGTAAATTTCATCCGGTTCACTATTACAGTAAGAAAACGACTGACGCAGAAAAGAAACTACACTCTTACGAATTAGAGGTGCTAGCCATAATTAACGCAGTAAAGAAACTACGTATTTATTTATTCGGTATCAGATTTAAAATAGTTACGGATTGCGAGGCGTTTAAAAAGACTCTAACTAAAAAAGATTTGTCTCCGAAGGTAGCGCGATGGGCACTAACCCTCGAAGAGTTCGATTACGAGGTAGAACACAGAAGTGGAACGCGACTTAAACATGCGGACGCGCTCAGTAGACATCCCGCGTTAGTTGTTACGAATCATTTACATGCGATGATAAAGAAAAAGCAATTTGAAGACGAGCGATTACACGCGATCAAATGCATTTTGCAAAACGAACCATATGATAACTATTTCATAGATCACGATATTTTAATGAAGCGAAAGAATGATAGGGATTTAATAGTAGAGCCATCCTGTTTGCAAACCGAAATAATACGGAACACACACGAAAACGGCCATTTCGGTATTAAGAAAATGAAAGAAACTATAGAAACCGAATATTATATCCCGCGGCTAGAGGATAAACTAAAAAATTTTATTAGCTGCTGTATCCCATGTATCATATCCGATAAGAAAGCCGGTAAGAAAGAGGGAGAGTTAGTGCCGTTGCCAAAAGGCGATAAACCGTTAAATACCTACCATGTTGATCATGTAGGACCGATGTCAGCGACAACTAAAGCTTACCGATATATTTTCGTAGTAATAGACAGTTTTTCAAAATTTATTTGGTTATATCCTACTAAAAGTGTCAACGCGAAGGAAGTTATCAATAAGCTAAGTGGGCAGCAGAAAGTTTTCGGAAATCCCGAGAGAATCATTTCCGATCGAGGAGCGGCGTTTACTTCGGTCGACTTTCAAAACTATTGTATGGATGAAGGGATTCGACATATCTTGGTTACGACGGGGGTTCCAAGAGGGAACGGGCAGGTCGAGAGAACGATTAGGACGATAATTCCGGTACTTACAAAATTATCTTTTCAATTATGCGTTAACAGTACCTACCAGCGGAGCGTTGGCATGACTCCCTTTGAAGTCATGTTCGGCATGCGAATGCGACACAAACGAGACCATGATATCCTCGCGATAATTGAACAAGAAACAATTCAATTATTTCAGGAAGATCGCGATGAATTGCGGTTAGTTGCTAAGGAAAATCTCTTAAAAGTACAAGAAGAAAATAGAAAAACTTACAACAAGAAATGTAAACCCGCGAGAAAATACCAGGAGGGCGATTTGGTGTTCATTAAAAGAACGCAATTCGGCCGGCAATTAAAAATCAAACAGAAGTATTTAGGGCCGTAGAAAGTCGTGAAAGTTAAGCGTAATGATCGTTACGACGTAATTCGCATCAGTGATGGGGAGGGACCACACGTAACGAGTACCGCAGTAGATTACATGAAACCCTTCGATTGTAACGAGGAATTAAATGAATGATGTCTTCGAGGGCGAAGAAAATGCAGGAAAGGCCGAGTGTGGGAGCGCGAGCGTTCCCTCCGCGATAACACTTTAAATTAATTTAATTTAATTTCACTTTGTTTCTAACTGATGCCTGTTGCATCCTGCGACTCGACGTTAACTATATTTACGATGTATCGTTGTAGAACTATAATTGAGTGGTATTTTAATGTAAAAGTGACACGAACGAGCGAGAGAGAGGGAGAGAAAGAGAGAGAGAGAGATTGGAGTATAACGATATATAGAACTAATAGAGGAGGGGCGAAAGAAGTGAAATGAGAAGCGAAATTGCTCACCGGGAACGAAGAATATTCTGCCGAATAAAATCCGAGACTCTAGAAAAAACGTTGCTCGACGACAGAGCACGATAGACAATAGACAAACACCAGGAAACGAACTATACGAAAAAATAAACAATAATAGGAAAAACCCCCTTGGAAAAGTAACAAAATTTCAGCAGAATGAAAATTGATCCACACGTCACTTCGCTTCTTTACACGCGCCCGTCCAGTACGGATTAGAGTCGAGCAAACGAATTATTTGGACCCCAGGTCCGTCGCCTCCGCGCGTTTTATTTGTTTTTCCGCGTTCTCGAATCTTCGATGATCGCAACGGTCGCCACGCTTCTCGAAGCTTCCGAATTGTCGATACTCGCAACGGTCCGAAACGTCGCATCGAGACGCCTTCGCGGAGGGAACGCTCGCGCTCCCACACTCGGCCTTTCCTGCATTTTCTTCGCCCTCGAAGACATCATTCATTTAATTCCTCGTTACAATCGAAGGGTTTCATGTAATCTACTGCGGTACTCGTTACGTGTGGTCCCTCCCCATCACTGATGCGAATTACGTCGTAACGATCATTACGCTTAACTTTCACGACTTTCTACGGCCCTAAATTAAATTAAAGTGATTAGACTTGCGATATGTCCGAAGTTGTTGCATTTAAAGCATTTCGGTCCTTTTCCGCGTTCTGGGCAGTTCTTTGCTTCGTGATCGGGTATTCCGCAGGTGTTGCAGCGTGGTGCCCGTGGTTTGCTTGCCACGTTCGGTTTTTCTCTGCTTCCTGTCGTTTCATCTTTTTTCTTCGGATATACTTTCCGATCCGATTTCTTCTTCATCCGATCGTATACATCTAAATTAGCTTTTAATTGTTCGATTGTATCTGCCTGATACAGTATCATTTTATTGTGTTTATATTAAATTCTTGTTTTATTGAACACTTTGTTAGTCCGTTACCCGTCTCAATCCTACACACACATATATATATATATATATATATATATATATATATATTTATAATATAACAACAATTCTATTTCTTATTAGAGAGTGGGCGAATTTTCATCTGCGGATTTTCAACGTGCGAAGGTTTAAAAATTTGCGAGTACTATAATTAGCATTGGTTGCGAGAAGTGCGAGTAAATTCGAAATTTATATCGCCTGTTCACAATTTAAATGGAGATAATACACGATACTAGAGATCATAAACGCGTAAAAATTTATTTTATGTGGGGAAATTATAAATTATTGTATGCGGGGAATGAAGGAATAAATAATAATTGCTATCTCTGTTTGCAACGAAAGTGAAAACAAGACATTTCAGATAATTGCAATGCAGGAAAAGTGAAATTTAAGGTGCACATATTACATTATTGTACGAAAGTACACTTCACAGGTGTACGTAGGTAGACTATGTTAAAATCAACTAATTAGTTTTTAGTACCTCGTTCATTTCAGTGTGTAGTAATGCATGTATTCGGAGATCCGTTGCAGAACCGCGCTTTAGAATATATGTACTTGTAATCCACAACTATATAAACAGGAAAATTTTGATATAAACTAAAGATTTAACCCAAAAAGTATGTAAAATTAATTTATTAATGTTTTAGACAATACATCAATTTCAGAAAGATCACATCATTATACTTGTCATTCACATAATTATCAATTCAATGAATAGCCCATTGCAATATTTTTGTAGGTCGAGTATGTTCAAGAATATTTCGATTTTATCGATTGTCGTTGCACACGTCACTATATATTAATGTTTTCACGTAAATGAACCGAGAGCAATATTATAATAATGAATATATGATGACATGTAGTAGTGACACGCACACACACACACATATAAATTAATATTGTTAAATTACTTAACAGAAAAATAGTGGAATGTTCGACTTCAATGTCAATCATCCCAAAATTTGACAATTATTGCAGCTTACTGCGAAAATCAATATACAAGAAGAAAATGCATCTACACATGTTATTGATGTCTAACACAAGAAAATAAAATAGCTAATTATTACCTAAACCTCAACATTTGATCCTGAAGTTTTCACATATACAATGTTTTCTCGATATATGTCCACAACACGGGTCTAGCAAAGGGTCTAGGGACATCTATCGGCCAGGAGATACTATTCTTTGATCCACGCGATGCCTCGGCGACCGAGGTCTTTCGAGCTATATCGATTTCATCGTTCTACCTCGTTTCTATCGAATGTTCTTTGATTTTGAATCCGATTTCGTCCAAATTGACCTCTGTGCCTCGCGGTAATTAGCACCGCGTCACGCTGCTACATGCGCCACCTTCTTTAGCTACTAATAAAACAATAAACGACACATAACCCAGTGGTATTGTTTGAAATACTATACACGTTTATACTAAATGCTTATATTTCGATAAAACAAGCCAGAATTCCTTCCTACGCACGCCAGGTGCAAGACTATCTTCCATTATGCATAATTATTGTTAAATGGCAAAAAAAAGAAAATCCTGAAACATGTATCCCCTATTTTGTATCAAAGATAACACCCGTTTCATCAAAATCGGATTTTCGCATCTGAATATGTTCCCTTGTTAGACGAGAAAAAGAATTGAATGCCCGTATCCTGAATCGCGCGCATGCGCAAAAGGGAGGCAAGCTTGCCTGTCATGAGAAACTTGTGGAGAGAGGAGGTGCGTGGTGAGCACCCACGCAGGGTGCCAGTCGTGTTCGGGTAGCGTCGCGATGCCTCTGATCGGCATTCCCGCGTAGACGCAAAGTCGTGGTGCCCGGCGTCGTCGAGCAGTGAACCGTAATTCGTTCCGAGTCTCGTCACATCAAGAGGACCTCGGGAAGAAGAGGGAGCCTTCCCTGGAGACCTTACCGGGAGCCTTTTCGACATCTTTGGGGACCTTTTTCTCGGTGCCAACAGGTGAGCCGACTCCGTTTGCGAAAAACGCCGGATCCGCTCACGGAACCGTTCCGCGACCGCCGATTTTCTGCCAGTTTCCGCAAACAATCCGATCCCCATTCGTCGTGAAAACGAGTTTTCTCGGTTGTACGGCAGGCTGTATGGTCGTCGGCACGGATTTCGTCGCGCGGTTCCACGGTCAGTGTCAGTTTCACGATTGTATGTAATATTGCAACGAAAAATTTATTAAATTCTGCTGACTATCTATTATTCCAGATAAAAGATTGACAGTGTCAACTTTACAATAATGTTGCAATGAAAGAGTTAGTTAATTATTCTTGTTAATAGATGAAATCGAACTGTGCAAGTTGATAAAATTTATAAAACAATATAAGTTTACGTCAATCAATTTTCACACCTAGTGAAATATGTTTGTTAAATAGTATTTTCGTTCCGAGCACATGATAGGAGATTACTTTGTCGTTTGTCTGCGGGCAAGTTCGACACGGATGATTCGATTCGAGGAATGCTGGAAGATTTTAATGGAACAACCGTCATTGTTTCTGGCGTTAAGTTTGCGGTTGAATGGTAATATCTTCGTACAGCGTGAAACAATTGGGGGATCTCATTTCTGAATATCCCTGGGAAACGGAACACGTGCACGGCTGCTCTGCATATTTGCTTTCTCTGCCAATAGAGAAATAGCTCTGCTTTGATATTTGACAGCGGCGAATAATTGTTCAACAGTGTCGGCAAGTTCGACCGGTTCCCGACGAAACTTGTGGAACTTGCGTAGGCGTGGACGCAATAGATAATTCTGCTTGTCGGACTTGTGAAGGGTTGTTTCAAATTTCAACGAACCGAACTGTGCCACTAAAAACGATCGACTCAGTTATTAACTAACAGAGGTGACAAATCTTTGAATTTCATTTCTTTGAATTTTGTAATTATTTTTGTGTGTCTGCAATATTTGATATCCTTAGAAAAATGTTTGGATTTTTTAATTATTTTTGTCGATTTGTGGACAATTAGTCAGAAATAAACGAATAACTCAATTAAAAACCAGCGGAGATGGGTGGAGAAAATTTTGGATTTCGTAATTATTTTTGTCCATTTGTGCTGCAAAATTATATCCTCACACAAATAGTAAAAAGTAAACGAATAACTCGATTAGAAATCAGCCAAGGTCGGTGGAAAAATTTTTGGATTTCATTTTCTTGGATTTTATAAATATTTTTTACCATTCGTACTGACGTTTGTTATTCTTGGACGATTTCAATATAAAGCTGTTACAAATTCGCAAAATTGGTAATTTCCCGCGAGACTTTCGTTTTCCTCATCGGTCGCCATTTACTTCTTCACGCAGCAGGTGATTGCATTCAGATTCTCGCGAAGAAAAAACTGCCAGCCAGCGTCGCTAACTAATTAGTTTTAATTCCACTTACCGCGAGTGCTTCCTTCGACTTTTACTTTCCTAAAATGTTTTCACTGCGTGATTCAATTTTTCTGCTGCTTTTCCGAAATAAATATCAATTTTGAACATCGTTATTAAGCGATTGAAAATTAAACCGGATTTGAATTACTTGCATGGAGCTGTTACGTATGGAGACGTTTCTCCACGTTCATTTCGATTAGAAGTTCTAATCTCTTTTCTGAGAACGAAAAGCGTCCCAACAGGCCCCTTGTCTAATGATTGTACTCCGGCTGGACGCAGCTGGCACGAAGCATGATTCAGTAACAGCACCGTACGATTTCCTAATATGGAAATCTTCAAAACATCCCCTTCTGGAATGTTTTGTCAAGATAGTCTTTGATAGGAAACATCCTGGCTAACCCTTCGTTTTACCCCTATAAACAAAAGATCCAGCTGCAAACCTTAAACTCACTAGAAACGACAAATACGAGTATGCGACCGTAAAATAAAACAGATACATTCCCCTCTCATTTTTAGGGTATATAAACCCATGCATTTTCATGCTCTTTGGTTAGTCGAGAAGCGGTTCAGTCAAGATTCAGACGCGGTTCAGTACTCGTGCAGTCACGTCGCGTCAAGTCTAGTGAGATCGGGTTAAAGTCCCTTTCGAATCAACTCGTAACCTTATAGATTCCGTCAGTTCGGTATATATTCTATTTGGCATTCAACAATCGCTATCTAACCCCGCATTGCCAGTGCGTCAACACCGTGCATCATTAGGTAACAATTTCTCTAATTGTACACTTACTACATCCACTCGCGACACAAACAATCATACTTGTAACTATTCCAAATCAGAATATATTTGTCTTGTTTGTTAACTCGCGTAATCTACAACCTTTAATTATTGCCTGATATCCTAATCTAATAATTGAACGTTCCCACATGATACAATCTTACCGCTCGGATTGTATCCATTAAATTATATATAAGTTACGAGGCTTACTAATCTTAGATTCAATTCAACGAAGATTTCTCCAACCTAGTGGCTCCCCGGTTTCGCATTGGGTGCGTCCACGAAAATTATACCATCCTAGCGGAACCCTGATTTCGCATTGGGTTCTTCCGTATCCTAGCAGCTCCCTGGTCTCGCATCAGGTGCGTCTGTGAGTTATCCACCTTCCTTTGAATCGGGTTCGCCGCGTGTCTCTCCTAGTGACTCCCCGATTCCGCATTGGGTGCGTTCACGAAGTTTCATCCTCCTAGTAGCTCCTCGGTTTCGCATCGGGTGCGTCTGCGTACTTAACTCCAACCTCCCAGAGGTTCCCTGATTTCGCATCAGGTGCGTCCTCGACGTCAACTATCCTAGCGGCTCCCCGATCTCGCATCGGGTGCGTCCGCGTACTTAACTAACAAATTGAAACCATATTCCTGGGGTAACAACCCCTCGCCGGCCTCTCGCGTTGCTCGCAGCCCTGGCTCGTAACAGAGCTGAGGAAAATAACGTGACAGTGTAATTCATTTTTTTTTTTATGTAGTCGTTGTTTTATATTGTTCAATAGCGACAGTCACTTTATTCGTAAATCAGTATAACATACCAGAAACACATAAAGCAGTCTAGTAATTAATTAATCATTTTTCTTGGAGCTACGACATGACGAAGATGATCAAACTCCTCTTTGGAGGGGGGACAGAATGATTGGTCTTTGAAGTATTAGTTCCCTTTTATAGGATGGACAGTCCATTGTTTCAATAGGATATTGATTTGATCTTTTATCTAATGCGCGTCATTCTTACCATGGGATTAGTGTGCCTTCTTGGAACTTGGCGCAACTGGACACACTTTCTGTTTATTTTTCGGGGTGACATCGATCTTTGCTGCGTCTCTCGCAGGAGGATAATTGGAATTGTTTTGTTCGCTATCTAATTTTCTAGAAATTTTAACGCCTATCCTAATCCTATTTATTTCCTTCTCCTTGCGTGACATTATTGGGTTTCAACAATAGTTCATAATAATTCTTTGTCTGATGTTTTATTCGTTTGATTCTTAAGCGGTCGAATCACCGGACATGACACCGTCTTACTTCCTAGAATCTTAAGGCTTATCTTAATCTTATTTATTCTTCTCTCCTCGCGTGACATAATTTTTATTTGAAGTTTTATTTGTCTTATTCATGAGCGATCGAACCACCGGACGTGACAGTGTCATCGAGAATTGACAGCGGAATCTCTGTCGTGTCGAAGAAGTTGTCAGCAATCATTTGCTTTGCGAGCCACTTTTTCTTCCCGCATTCCTCCGCTCTCGGCGCAGAAGGAAATAATCGAGCAACTCGACGGTGAAACGCGAAACTTTTGTCGACTCATTCAGCTTCTCAGAGCTCGTGGAATATTAGTTCGAAGTTTGGTCTACGCGAGCGGAAAATATGCGACCGTGGACGGTGTTTCCCCGATGCAATTCAAATTTCCCGCCGCTCGCGGGGACGTTCCTGCGATCGTTATGATGCAACATGAACAGCATCCTCTGGTTACTGTTTACTGTCAGTGTAATTTCCAAGATGGAGGAGTAGGCGACTAGTTGGCCAACAAATGAAGCATAAGAGTGTAACAGACCTGGCTGCGCCAGGCCTGTTCCGAGCCGAACACGGCCGACGGATGCCGAGATCCGCCGGCACCCGCGAGCGCCCCTGCGATCCCCGCACCACCGAACCGATCTTGGCGGGAACCGGAACCCGCCATGATGAAATACCGTCGCGCCGGATACAGGACGACGCCGGAAAAGTCGGCCGCGAACCGTACCGCACCGCACCCCCTCGCCTAGAAGACGAGAGAGACGAGCCGGAAAACGGCCTCTTTGGCTTTCCGCCACGCTCGCGTACGGACGTGTCCCGAGTTACGATCGCCAGTCGATACAGTATCGAACCGCTCGATCCCGCCGAGAACCGCCTAGCCGCGACGCCAAAATCGCCGAAGATAAATCCGCGCAGTCCGCGTATTGACACCCGCGAGAGTATAACCGGGAGTGTACCAACGTGTGTCCGCGAACCACAACCCCGGACACGCCGCAGCGTGCCGAACTTCCTGGAGCGCCGACCCGAACGCCGAGCGATCGAGACCGGAACCAGGGTGAGTAGCCTTCCGTCCTATTAAACCCGGCATCTCCGCTTCCGTCCCGCACCCACGGAGAGCGAACCACCCGCGACCGGCACCTCGCCGGTCGTCCTGGGGCACGGGCTCTCCGTCCGCCGAGATTGCCCTGGTCCTGATGCGCCGCTGCGTACGGCCACGACCCCGCCGTGACACGAGTCTCGAATCGCGACCGCCGACCGCCGAAATGCGAAGCCGGGACCGCGACGAACATTACGAGGAAACGTGTCGCTAAACGGCCCCGCCGTAACCCTCGCGTTATCCCGCGTGAACCCTGGCACGGCGAGCCAAATCCGGCCGCGAGGAACCCGTTGTTTCGAGGTCCGCCGGGAAACGGACTCGTTACAAGAGTTCTAACATTTCAAGGAATTCCTCTGTTACACCGTTCTTTATTGTTATAAATCAAATTTTAAATAAATCGCATCAATATACAGAAAATTTTGGTTAGTTTAATAGAAGTTGCGAAAATGGATTTTGAAATTTTTACTTGTGATTATTACAGTCAATTTTTACAGCATATTTTTATTCTATTATATTTTTAAGATTTTTAGGAACTTTTATTATTTTTTCTCCTTTGTACTGTAACTGTAGGGCTTTCCAGTAGTACGAGTCAATCATTAAAGACAGTACAATTTATCCGTGTATGTATATTAGCTTGTTAGAAAATTCTTATGAACTGCCCTTTTCCGAGGTTCTGGGGTAAGTGCTGAGCGGTCTAACACAGTCCTCTTACCAGAAGGCACCCTTGCCTTCCTCCACTCCGTGGCCAGATCCTTCATAAGGACTATCTTTGTTCTTTAAGATAGCAGTACGAGGTCGGGTCGTCTGCCATACTTAAAGATTCCTAACTTTCCAAACATATGTCAACGAATGCGCCCCATCGAGTACCTGAACAACTTCGAGTTGCCAGACATCATCTGGGGTTTGTCCGTCGACAGGAACTACGGCTTCGAGAGCTTACGCGAACCCTCGACCCCACCATAAATTTACCGAAAGCGGACTAGCGTCGGGCTATCTGCCTTCGATTTCTTTCAAAAACAAACTGTCGCTAACAAGCTTTATTATAAGTAATACATTTTTTAACTCAAACCAATTGAAAATATGTCAATTACATATTGTACTGGAAAGCGAGCGTAAAATCAGTGTAGATTACAGTAGCACGAGTTAGTGATTGGCGCAAGTGAAATCGATCAATATTGGATCAGCCATGGACCAGAATATTATTTCAATCATTTATTTGAGATAAAATAAAATACTTCCAGACGGTATATCATATTCTAGACGAGAAGTAAAAGTTCGAACCATTACAGTTTTATTATAAATAATTGTTACAAATATTATTATATAATATAAGGCAATGACATTGATCATTTTCTTTTTTATTGAAATTAATAGAATTTTGAAGATCTATTTAAACATTGTAAAAAGGGAGGGATTGCCCGAGGTATTTTAAAAAATTAACCTTGTTTAGAATTGATCTAGTCCAATTTTCTTGTTTTACTTTGACATTCATAAGTCTCGATTGACAAGAAAACTAATACAAACAACTATTAAGACACCGAATTCGACTAACAACCTATTCAAACAGCTCGCAGGTATGCAAACACGAGATTCTCCGGGAAATTTAATGTGTATGACTACCGTACCGTGCGAAATCCTTAAATCAGACTTAGGTGATAGAACAGGTTGTTATCCTGGGCTAGAAATACCACACTGTGTTTATTTATTAGTACTGTGTGTGAAACGTCACCATCAATTTATGGTACAATCAATAGTCTTTTATTTTTATCTTTATATGTTTTATAAATTAATTTTTTATAATTTATATATTTATTTTTCTTTTATTTATTTTTATCACAAGACATCGATTTACATAATGTTATATTATTACCAACCTTAAGTTGAATATTAGAGATTGTTTCGTATTTATTATTTTCGTGTATATAAAATTAAGAAACAAAATTGTTGTCAGAATTTTTGCAAGAAAAATTAACGAACCAAAGCACATTATTAGATCCCATCAGTGGATCATTCTAGACTGCGAAATGAATTTAAGAATATCAATAAAGAAGACAAAAATTGTCTATTTAGCTCCGGTTTCTTGAAAATGATGCAAAAAATTTTTATTCTGTATGAAGATTTCATTACAGTCTTCTTTCTAAAATAACACATACGTTTCGTAATAAAATTGACATTTACCTACAATAATTACGATAATAAATTTCAACAAAAATTATTTTTTTACAATTACAAATTTCCTACAATTTTGTACATCAGCAAAATCATAAAAACTCAATTGTATCCCGCAAGAATGCTAAAACACAACACTACGAGCAACGGTAAGCAACGTGCTGAATACTCGTTGATGTCAGCGATCTACGAAGCGCCATTCTAATTACTTCCCAGATAGCACACAGACGTCTTAAAGACGTCTTAGAGACGTCTGTCGATGGACATTCAGACGCCTTAAAGACGTCTTGAATGTCCTACAAACGTCTTCCGAACGTCTGTGGAACGTCTTTGTTACAAAACTGTACGTCTTAAAGACGTCTCGAAACAGACGTCTTTAAGCCGCCCATAAATGTTAATTAAAATGCAAACAAATATAGATATGACATAAGTCATGCGAAAAGGGAATGGGAGGGAAAAAAACAAATTTCGAGAAGAACGAGTTCAAAATATTGATTTTATTCGTTATAATGAATATGTAGTTTTATACATAAAACTTGAAATTAAAATTCAAATTAAAATTAAAATTAAAATTAAAATTAAAATTAAAATTAAAATTAAAATTAAAATTAAAATTAAAATTAAAATTAAAATTAAAATTAGAATTAGAATTAGAATTAGAATTAGAATTAGAATTAGAATTAGAATTAGAATTAGAATCAGAATTAGAATTAGAATTAGAATTAGAATTAGAATTAGAATTAGAATTCAAATTCAAATTCAAATTCAAATTCTGTTGGATTATTAGCAATAATAATGCAACTGCCATGTTACGTATGAAGACGTTCTCCATATTCATTTCGACTAGAAATTCTAATCTCTTTTTCTGAGAACGAAAAGCGTCCCAACAGGCTCCCTTTTATTAACACAAGATACTGTATGCCTTCTTTATATCAAAATCTCTAGACACTCCCTTCTGGCATCCGTTAATTAATATTGTAACAGACCTGGCTGCGCCAGGCCTGTTCCTGACCGCACGCGCCCGAATCCGAGCCCCCGAACACGACCGACGGATACCGAGCTCCGCCGGTACCCGCGAGCGCCCCCGCGAGCCCCGCATCACCGAACCGATCTTGGCGGGAACCGGAACCCGCCATGATGCGACACTGGCGCGCCGGATGCGTGACGACACCGGAAAAGCCGGCCGCGAACCGTACCGCACCGCACCCCCTCGCCCGGCAAGACGAGAGAGACGAACCGGAAAACGGTCTCTTGGGTTTTCCGCCGTCATAGCCAGATTCGCCATCAACACGGCGTGGCACGAGTCCACAGGGTACAGCCCGGCGTACCTCAATCAGGGACGAGAACTTCGGCCACCAGGATCAACCACCACGGAAGGAGCCGCAGCCCCGCCGCAGCAGCGGTGGAAGAACCTCCGAGAGGCCCAGGAACTGGCCCGAGTACACCTGGCCCGGGCGTTTGACCGACAGGCCAAATACTACAACCTGCGCCGTCGAGGTTGGAGGCCTGCCCTGGGGGACACCGTCTGGAAGAGGGAGCACACGCTGTCCAACAAGGAAGAAGGCGTCGCCGCCAAACTCGCGCCGAAATTCAGCGGCCCGTATACCGTCGAGCGCGTCGTATCACCGGTCATCGTGGACCTGCGCGACCGGACCAAGCGATGGCTGCGCCACATCCATGTCCGGGACCTCAAGCCCGCAGCCGGCCCTGCTGACGACCCCGACCACGCCCGGAGGAAAGCGCCGCGCGCGGGCGCCGCTCCTCCCTCGCGGGACCCCCTCGACCACCCACGCCCGCCCCCGCGGACAACCCGGTTCCCAGGCGTCGAGGCCGCCCCCGGAAATTAACCGCCCCCGTTCATTTCTGCTCAGGCCACCCAGGACACCACGGCATGGAGGGCCGTAGGGGCCTCGCCGACCGGCTCCGCGAGCTCTAGCTCGCCGCCGACCCGCCGACCACCGGGGAACGCCGCCGCAGCGACGACCCGACGACCCCGGCCGTCGACCCACCCGCCTAGGAACCGACCTCACGGGACGGCCCAGTGTTGAGGAACTGGGACTCCCTCACCACCCTGGCGTCGGTGCCCGACGAGCCGCCGCCGGCGGCGTACTGGCTGGGTCAGAGCCCCTGGCCCCGGCTCACCACCCCGCCCAGCTCCCCGGGCTGGTGGACCCCGACGCCGTCGCCGCCGCCGCACAGCAACCGGAGCACCCGCCGCCGCAGGCCGAGGAGGAGGCGCCGAGCAGATCGCGACGAGCGCCAGACAGCCAGTTTCAGCCACTGGTCGGACCCCCTCCCGCCGGAGGCCCTGTGGAGGCCAGTGGAGCCAGGCCCCGTCGAGACGCAACCCGCCCCCGCCGTCGCGGCCTGGGCTGTCACGGAACCGCCCCCGCCGGAGCAGATCCGGCGCCCGGTACCGGCACCGAGACGCCGACCGATGGCCGCCACCACGACCCCCGCCACGCAGACGACCGGGAGTCAAACAGAGGACGCCCCGCCGACCCCGACACGCACCGCAGCTACGCCAGCCCGGACCCGGGAAACCCCGAGGCCGCCCCAGGGACCCACGACCCGGCGCCGCCAGGCGAGACCAACGGGGGCGGCGG
This sequence comes from Halictus rubicundus, assembly GCF_050948215.1. Taxonomy (NCBI): domain Eukaryota; kingdom Metazoa; phylum Arthropoda; class Insecta; order Hymenoptera; family Halictidae; genus Halictus; species Halictus rubicundus. The sequence goes on along the minus strand of NW_027488748.1, from coordinate 217,742 downwards.
AAGGAGTGACGCCCCCCAACGGGGGATACCCGGTCCGCGACGCGGACCGCCCCCATATACGGTGGGATCCGATCCCCTTCCAGGGACCACTCCCCACGTTCCCGAGCGCATGGTTTCAGCTGCCGACGGGACGACAGGCCGAGGTGCCGCTGCGGCTAATCGCGCGAGGCCGCGCCTATGTGACGGTACCGCCCGGGTTCGAGCGCTGGCGGCTGGTGTTCGGGAGTGATGGCCGCCTGACTCGCTGCGTCCGCCGCCCGCCGGCCGTCCGGATACCGGCCGAACCAGCCCCACCACGCCGTCGACGCCAACCAGGACGCGGCCACGACAGTGAGTGCGGTGCGCGAGGACGTGGCCCCACGGGGCACCCGTGACTTCACCCCGGCGGGGGTGAACGGACGCCATACCCTAGGCTAAGTTAGGTTAAGTCATGTGTGGTGTGCATAGTTTATGTTAGTGTTAAGTGTACAGTTCGCGTAGGCTAAGCTAGCAGTAAGTGTACAGCTCCTCGTAGATTAAGATAGGTTAAGTGTACAGATCCGCGTAGACCAAGTCCGTTAGGTTAAGTGTACAGCCCCGCGTTAGGATAAGTTAGGGTAAGCTTAGCACGTAAGACCCCGTCCTGCCGAAGTAAAAAGACTGTCTCGCGCTCGCCGCCGCGACGTAAGGGGGGGGGGGTGTAACAGACCTGGCTGCGCCAGGCCTGTTCCTGACCGCACGCGCCCGAATCCGAGCCCCCGAACACGACCGACGGATACCGAGCTCCGCCGGTACCCGCGAGCGCCCCCGCGAGCCCCGCATCACCGAACCGATCTTGGCGGGAACCGGAACCCGCCATGATGCGACACCGGCGCGCCGGATGCGTGACGACACCGGAAAAGCCGGCCGCGAACCGTACCGCACCGCACCCCCTCGCCCGGCAAGACGAGAGAGACGAACCGGAAAACGGTCTCTTGGGTTTTCCGCCGTCATAGCGATCAGTCGGATGATCGAACCGTATTCCCCAGCCGCCGATATCGACCGCCCGGATACGCTCGAACCCGCGCTGTTCCGACGCCGAGAAACCGCCCGCCGATTCTCGCGGAGTACTATTTTACCCGCGGGTCTTATAACCGCGAGTGTGCCGAGTTATTCGCGACCCGCGAACACCGATCTACGCCGCAGCGTGCCAGACCACCTGGAGAGCCGCCCCGAACGCCGAGCGATCGAGGACCGGACCCAGGGTAAGTACCTTACTTTCCCGTTAACCCGATACCTCCGCTTCCGCCCACACACCCACGGAGAGCGAACCACCCGCAGCCGGCCCCTCGCCGGCCGTCCTGGGGCACGGGCTCTCCGCCCGCCGAAATTACCCTGGTCCGGATACGCCGCCGCGTACGGCCCCGACCCCGCCGTAACCTGAGGCACGAACCGCGACCGCCGACCGCCGGAACGCGAAGCCGGGACAGTGACGAACATTTGGAATACTCGTGTCGTTAACCACCCGTGCCCGACCGTCCGCGTCCCGCCGTAACCCTCGCGTTATCTTGCGAGAACCCTGGCACGGCGAGCCAAATCCGGCCGCGAGGAATTCCGTTGTTACGAGATCCGCCGGGAAACGGACTCGTTACAATATTCTGATAAGAAATAGCCCGGATAACCTTCATTAACCCCTTTTTCCAAAATCTAACTGAGGCCAGCTTCTCATTAGAAATGACAAAAAATGTGACTGTGACCCTACGTGACATTAAATCTTAAACAGAGTACCCCTTTCATTTTCAAGGTATATAAACCCGTTCATTTTCATCCTCTTCGGTTCAGTTGAGATTCAGAAACGGTTCCGTAACGTTATAGTAATCGTGCAGTCACGTCGCGTTACAGAGTCAAGTCTAGTGAGATCGGGTTAAAGTCCCTTTCGAATCAATTCATAACCTTATAGATTCCGTTAGTTCGGTATATATTCTATTTGGCATTCAACAATCGCCATCTAACCCCGCATTGCCAGTGCGTCAACACCGTGCAACATAGGTAAACAATTCCTCTAATTGTACATTTATTATATTCATTCGCGACACAAACAACAACACTTGTAATAATTTCAATTCAGAATAAATTGTCTTGTTTGTTAACTCGCGTACCCTTAATTATTGCCTAAAATCCTAATATAATAATTGAACGTTCCCACACGATACAATCTAACCGCTCGGATTGTATCAATTAAATTATATAGAAGTTACGAGGCTTACTAATCTTAGATTCAATTCAACGAAGATTTTTCCAACCTAGTGGCTCCTCGATTACGCATTGAGTGCGTCCACGAAATTATACCATCCTAGGCGGATCCCCGATTTCGCATTGGGTTCTTCCGTATCCTAGCAGCTCCCTGATTTCGCATCAGGTGCGTCCGCGTACCTAACTAACAATTGAAACCATATTCCTGGGGTAAAAATCCCCTCGCCGGCCTCTCGCGTCGCTCATAGCCCTGGCTCGTAACAGCCAAAAGAGCAAAAATAAATTACGTTGTCCATGAGAAACACTGTAGCTTTCTCTGCCTTAGAATAACAGACCAGATGTCATCGGGCCCATAGGCCTGGTATTTGTCGTACCCGAGGACCAGAGCAATAAACGATGCAGGCCTGGGTTTTTCCCTTATTTCAAGTGGACGAAAGATTTCTCTTTCGCCCCTGCTTTTTCTTTTCTTCACTTCGAGTCCGTTAGCCGAACTTGTTACATCGTCCTTCCGCGCTGTTTAATAAAACAGCTATAGAAAGAATTCTCCAGTGAAGTCGATTATTTAAATACCCAATCCTAATAAATTCAAATTCAAATTCAAATTCAAATTCAAATTACAATTACAATTAAAATTACAATTCAAATTACAATTAAAATTACAATTAAAATTGCAATTAAAATTAAAATCAAAATCAGAATGAAAATTACAGTTACAACTAATATTAAAATTAAACTTAAAATAACTTATTAGTAACGTTTATGCGGTCGGACGCCCTCTTCAGCCATAATTGTATTGACGTTTCTGAATCTCTCTTACTGCCGTGGATATTGGCCCTTTCTGCAGCACCTTGAATAAGAATTTCTTTTTTTAGTGATTTGCATACGAATCATCGTTATTATGGTAACACCAAAGTAAGGGTAATAATTACACATTACGATCTCCGCGATCTTGGAGCAGTGGAAGGGCTTCTTCCCTTTCCTCCCCATCCAACTGTACTGCAGAGCAACTTCATTGGTTAGGAGGGTCGTCAGTACTCTCTTCACGAAGGAATACAAATTGTCTCCTCCTATTTTAGACATTTCCGTAACCTAAAATAAAATTTTATTAATAGGACATTCTGTTAACTAAATGAAAATGAAAGATCAATTACTATTAGTTTATTTATTACATCTGTAAATTGTACTTACTCCATAATCAAATTCCTTCGGATTGCTTAGAACTTCTTGAAGCAACGTTACCTCTTCTAACGATTTTAGCGGGAATTTTAAATTCGGGAATTTGTTGAGAAACGACACGCTGCGTGATCCTCCTGCGTTATTGATGTGTGTTGTCTCCTTCAGTGCTCGCACCTCTGCTAATATTTCTGTGAGCAGAACTATCGTTAAATGGTTCCCCTTGCAGCAGTTATTTTCCGTTTGCTCTCCTATTAATTGTTTGTTAGATATTATATTTTTTAAAGTGAACTTATTTATCTCTAAAATATTTTTCTTAACTTACCAATACTACACTGCTTATCGTAATGTATCTCATCCTCTTGCCCCTCTCCCTGCGATTCCTCGCCAACAGAGTGCGAACAAGTGGCTGAAAAGAAAATATATTTTGATTAAAAAGATATACTAATTACAGAACCAGAATGATTTATAACTGTGAATGTAATATATAATGTTTTATCGAGTGCTTCCTTTTGAATTGACATACCTATGTTCCTCTGTTTTTTCAAATCTGGAGCAGGGTAGAAAACTGCTGCCTTGTCAGAGGAGGTACTGTCTTCTAATGTAAACGCTGGCCTCTTTCTTCTCTCCAATGGTGACTCTGCCTCCGATTGCAGATCGCTCGTCTCCTCTGCGGCCTTTGCCCTGTTTCTGGCCTTCATGTAGTCATCTAGAAGCATTAAACGAAAACGTTACAAGCGTTATTATTTCAATTGTACATTTAGAGTGTATAATAATTGTAACTTACCGAAAGTGCTGTTTCTAAAAATCTTGACCTTGTACTTGGTCCATAAATTGTTACTGGCCTCCATTTTTTTGATTGCGGTCATCAAACGACCCCGTTGCAGTGGTGGCCAGTAACAATTTTCGCCCTCTAACCACTTTGTTGGCACTGCCTCCACGCTGCCATCTTCGATGAACTGAACCACCGTCCATGTTGCAGTTTCCATTGTTTACTTGCCTAGAATTTAAAAATACAGTCAAAATTTCTGTGGCATGGTTTATAAGAAAACATACTAATTTAAACATGTCGTACTTGGAGGCTTGTTATTGTAAGCCGAGATCCTGTTTAGGCGTCCGGTGCGATACGGGACTGTGTCAGGGCACTTAGGACATAGGCCCGATGGCGGGCCATAAAAATGGGAAAATTCCCATCGCCGACAAGAATTGTGCCTGCAGTCAGTCACAGCCGAAGCTTTGAATGATACGGACCTTTCTTCCTTCACTGTAGTTTTATATACCAACGACCGCTCCGCCTTTAGCTAGATTTAAGATTCCTACAAAACATTAATTAAAGAGATATATACGAAAATTAAGAGAAGTTATATCAATGTAACAAATATAGCGGAAGAACATAAGCAGAAACACTAACGATAACAAATAGTAGCAATAAAAATACTTACTTGTCTGAATATTACAAGAATGACGATGTGGAATTATGTTGTTCTGACTTCACACACTTGCTCCTGCTCCCAGATCGATTCACTCGCAAAATTACTTAAAGTGCCGAATACGTCTCCGGATGGTTCCACGATAAGTAATGAGAAGTCACTCACGCTCACTAGAAGACACCCTCGCACATCCCCACTCCGCGGCCATATCCCTTAAGAACAAGGTATCGTCCACAGTAAAGACCCCTAACTTTCTAAACATGTGTCAACGAAAGCTCCCCATCGGGTGTGAGTACAACCTCAAGTTGCCAGCCATCGCACAGTGGCGAATTCGGTCGAGTTCGTGGCCAAAATTCGAAAACGTTGTAATCAAATTACAAATTAATTACGTGAAAACTCTTTTCCTGGGCACATTTGATTCGAAATGAAAATACGAAATAACCTATTTGGAACAATTCATTTCGCACCGTTGTTTTCAATATTGTTGGTTGAAAATCAAAATTATGTATTTTACTTAAAATTCGACGAAAGAAATGATCCCCAGACTCAAACCTGATCAACAAGTCATCTCATATAATTTCGAAGAACAATTTTAAAATGATCCCAAACAAATAAAATAAAACAACGTGTTATTTTAAATAATTTTTCAAATAATATCATTTCAGAAGTTCCGAGGTCTGAACTGAATATAGATGAACTCTTTCATTATGAAACTTTTAGAAAACGCATTTGAAACGAATATTGAAATTCATGGAATTCAAGAATAATCATTCTGGAAATATTGGTCCACTCTAATACATTTTTAAAATACCATGAATGTTTTACTGAATTTGCTGTAATACTTTCACAGAAAAGAAGAGAACAGTTTTTAACTTTAAAATAACTTTATTTACATTAAAATAACTTTAAAGCTGTATCTTGATCATTCAGCTTATACATAATTATGTTTGGACAAAATGACTATATTCCATTCCTAAGTAATTTATGTTTTCATATCAGGATGCACGGAGTATTTTCAATTTCAATAATAAATATTTTCATCTCTCGAAACGTATTCATTCTGCGATACAGATTTGCTGCATAAAACAATCAAGCAGTTTCATGTAATACCACCTGAACGGCGTGTAACATTGTGTTCTCATTATATAATTTATAAATTATTTTGTGACATATCATCCGCAATCCGCAATCTATTAATCACTTATAGGGTTGTTATGAAAAAAAAAACAGTTTCATTTTATAAGCAAGGAAGAGGGAAAGAAAATGAAATTGATTTTCGTTCGCTGTAGAGATATTGCTAGTTTATAGAAAACTATGAATTCTGAAGAAACATTCTAAGTTTATACTACGGTCACGATTTTTATCAGCTTATATGTATATCCCTCCGGGTGGTATGGCCATTTTCTTCTTCTCAAAGTTTGTTGTCTTTTTTTTTACTTTTTTAGCTTTGATAGAAAACTTATTGTTTTTTAACATACGAATTGTCGAAAATGTTAAAATACCATATATCTTGAAAGGCAAATAATGACAGAAAGTCTGGTATTATTTTTAAATATGTTATCAATGAATATATCAGTTTAACACAATTTTTCATAGCATTTTCATCTGAACTATCCTCTTCCCCCCATTTCTTTTCAACATAATTATATGGTTTTCAGTAATGTAAATGTGGTTCCACTTTCTACACTTTCCTTGTTATATGAAAAGTAGTGTTGAAATACTTAATAATACTTTTTCTAATAATAATTCTATATCGAGCAAGCTCTTCACCAAAGACACATTTTTTCTCGTTTGATATCAAAAAATAGAAAGACGTGGATAATTTAATATCAGGTACTTTTTGCAACCATTAGATATTCAAGTACTGCAAATAGAACTGTGCATCATCATTAGGTTGACATTTTTATGCATTTCTTGCTCATAAAAGTCGCCTAAAGAGAATAAGATAAGGAGCTTCGTAGAGTTATCCTCTTTTACGTTCTTCTTCATCCGCAACCATTGATACTGGAAATTCTTAATTTCGCCTTAGATTTGCAACTGTTGCCAATGAAAATGCAAATTCATATAAAAATTGGTAACAGTGCCAATGTTACGCATTTATGACAACAAATGGGTAACTGCAATTTGAAATTACTATTAGTGTAAATCTTTCTGTAGCTTTTTCATGCAAAATGCACATTTCAAATTTTCGTTATGAGCACAAATAAAACAGATAAAAATCGTGACCTCCACTTTTTTCATCAAAATTCCGAGCAACAGCAATTTCAAAAAACTAATCCTTCTAACATCTCAAAAAAAAAAGAGAAAATTCAAATCGTTCGGTCCAATTTTTGAAAAAGTTATTAACTCTGAAGCCTCCCGTTTGAATATAGAAGCATGTGAATGGGTTTCCGTTGAATGAAGCATTGAATAAAAATTCGATATCGTCGCATAGGATAATTGTTATAATACCTTGTCGGCGTGACAATGCCAAAACAGAACAGATTTTCCAATTGATTGGCAACAGTTGAACAGTTTACGGCGCTGTAGAATCGTTGCGACAATTTTGATCGGTTACGACACGATGTGTCTGTGTCGCTGAAATTCCACGGTACGAAAATACAATTTCGGCAGACAGGATAGAAATCGAACAGGAAAATAGCCTTCACCAGAGTCTATTTCACGTGGGCCACATTCGGCAACGAACAAACGCATCGGCCCGCATACATTCTGCCTTTCTAGAGCAGGAGACGCCAAAGGTCAAGCTTCGTTTCTCTCGTGCGTCCCCCGCAATCCACGAGCGAAAAAATAATTTGCGCCCTGGTCAATGAAAATCCTGATTCTCGGTGCTCACGATTAAACTGCGGATTTTTATGTGGATTTCATGATTTTTCTATTGAAGAAATGCACAAGCACTATGTCAAAACTAGTAGACGATTTTGCAAAAGAGTTCGTGTCCGATCCGAAAGTAAAACACAAGCGGCTACACGCTTTAAAATAATGTCTCAATACCATTCAATAAGCCAATGAACTCATTTTACGTCCCGCTAATGAAAGCGATCAATTGTTCGTATGATAGAAATGGTGTTAATCCAACCGAAATTATTTTATGTTTTTTCTTTTTTATGTTTTCGACTATAAGAATCCACTTAATTAAGCGAAACGATCCTTATTAATCTGGTCACGACGTCGAACGGTTTCAACTTCCTTCCAGTAATTAATTAGAAGTTTGAAATTCATTTTCTGAATTTCCAGGCAGTTGCGGATCTGCTGCTCGGTATCTTCTGTATACCCTTCACTCTACTTGGCCAGATTTTGAAGAATTTCATCTTTGGGATTATGCTATGCAAACTTATATCGTACTTCCAGGGTACGTATTATTTAATTAAGTTCCATCCAACACGAACGACCCAGGTTCGGGGCCTATAATCTTCTGGGTTTTCGTGTCATTTCTACAAAACACATCTGCGCAATCTACATTTTATATAAATTATTAAAAGTTGAACTATCATCATTGTTGTGTATTCAACGATTACCGATGACTAGGCTGCAGGTCTTCGTGCATTTACAGTACAAAATTTACCTTGTTTTTACAATAGGAAATTTTAGAGTCGCCGAGGAAAATTTTCTCTGAATTCTGACTTTCATAAAGTGACCTGTAAACATTCTGCATAAAGATTGGCAGTCTAGGTTCATAAAAATTGAAATTTTTCTACGTACCAGAGTATATTAAATTATTGTACATACACAGGGGCGGCGGTGGTTCAGCCGAGAAGGGGGTGATTCTACATGAGAAAATGAGTGGAAGATATACAATAAAATTTTCTCATCCGAAGCTTCGTTTTCGAGAAAATCGAGTATGAAAATGCAGCGAACACGCGTTATTCGATGGGAAGCATCCTATGCCGGAATCATTCGTAACCCGTAACGGTGGGGATAAGCTCGAGCGACCATCAATACATTTTATTCCGACATACGACGTCGCTTTTTATTTCGAAATAAGAAAATCGCTGTCCCCTCTTCGTCTTCTTCATCCGAAGTACAGGAGTTCGAGAGTTGAACTCGATTTTCACGAGAACGAAGCCTCAAGTGAAGAAAATCTAATTTTTCATTTTCGATTTGTTTCTTCACGTAGAATCCTTTCTCGGTTTTACCACCGATACTGGGACACCCTGTACATTATTTGTTTCTGTGAATAATACAAGTGAAAAATAAAAATGATTTAGTAACTTTTCAAGTTGTAAGTGAGATTAACATCTGTATGGAATTAAAGGTTGGTCGATTAAAATTACGTCGAATCTTCTACGTTTGCCCGGATTTAATATTATAGTTAACCTGAATAAATACGGACTATTATTTGTTAAACTGTAAAATCAAAAGAATGACATTGAATTTTCAAGCTCGTTGGAGAATTGATCTTTGAAAAAGTGTCATCTGAAATTGTGCACGGATCTTGGATAACAACTTGAAAAACAGCACGGCAGAAGAAATTGAATGTTTTCACCCGTCTGTGCTCCAGATTTCAGTCCCTTCCAATTATTCTCGAGGATTTATGACGAAGACAAAGCGCGTCCGTATCTTTAGAAACATTTCAAAGAAAGAACTGCGGTAAACTGCTTAGTGTATGCAGTTGCCGCATTAATCTTGCGAGCTGCAACGCAAAAAATTGTTTCCGACATGCATTTCCTTCTCGAGTATACGCATGTCATTTGTACATGTTTATCGTAATATTGCACTCAACGTATTAGCAATATAAATGTATTAAATGTAATAAATTTGGAGAAGTTCGTTAAATACTAGCAGGACTTATCTGCAGATAAATTCGAAAGATTCTTTTGCACTGCGCAGGAAATCGAAGAACCGGAAGGTGGTAAATCTTTCGTTGACAACGCAATAAAAAATCAAAAAACCACAGAACCACGAACCCTTCACAATGAATTACGGCCCGGCCAGTCCAAGAAATTAACGAACCGAGAAGAGAATGTAATCTTTCGTGAAGTGAAAACGTATCTGACGATTTCTGCTCCAAAAGTTGCTACACTAAGATCGCTAATGGTTTGGGGAATCAAGTTCACGCTGAACTCGGTCGAAGAATACGTCGCAAGAATGATTTTTATGGCCGCGTTCCCCCGAAAGGAGTCATTCGTTAGTGAAATTAGTAAACAGCAAAAAATCAATTTTTTAAAACACAAAATCGGAGGAGATAATAATTTACACTCGACCAAGACGGGGTAAGGGACCAAATTACTGAGGGGGTGCCAATTACTGCGCCTGTATTAATTATACTTACTTTTAAAGCGTAACGAATATTAAAAAAGAGATATTAAATTTTTTCATGAAAATCAGTTAATAATTTTGTACAGCTCACTTTTAATATTCGCTATGCTTTAGAAATAAGTATAGTTAATATAGGCACAGTAATTGGCACTCCCCAGGAATTGGGTCCCTAATGAGAATAGATTAGTAATTATGGGGACATGTATACGGGTTAATAGCATTGTAAAAATTCTTATTATCTGTTCTTATTGAACATTAATATATTGTAGAAATTAAGAGTGTGAACTATTTTTCTGTATAGTCGCCGTTCGCCTTTAGTTTTCGAGATATTTGAAACAAGCTGTGAACACCACTACAGTGAATTTTGGTTATACATACTTACACGTCTGCGGCGGTGTTGCATCAGAATGGGAATGCCGTTTATCGACTGTCTCCACCAACACATCGCAACGATCGAAAAGCAATTTACATAACAGGTCGATCTTGTCGAGAAGGCTCCTGAATATTAAGTCTTCGAGACATTTTCAAAATTCTACGTATATCAGTGAAACTGCAGCAATAGTAATTGATAGTAAAACGATAGCAAAGTAACAAACATTGAGAAAATCCGCTGAACTGCATAATTACCTATCATTTCTTTTTCTATTTAATAATGAGTGTACGGCGAGTCCCAAAAATGTCGAAAAATCGACTGAAAATGTCGCGTCCGGTTTGAAATTAAAACACAAGCCATTGATTTTCAAATAATGGTTCTATTAATTAATTACATAGTCACCACTATTTTTTGCAATTGTCTCCCAACGTTTTACAAGCTGGTAGATTTGTTTGTTGTATAAATTACGTGGTTTTTTTCCAAAGAAGATCTTGAAGTCTCTGAAAACCGGGTACAAACGTTTGCAATTATTCAACAGAATTAGATGGAGAACTGTGAACATCATTTTATCGGATAAAACGGTTTTAGTTAAGGAGTTCTTCGTACGTAACGAGCGTTCTCGTGTCGTCCACGTTTAATTTCAACTCAAATATTTTCTTTAAATTATCACTCTCCTCGTAAATCTGGTGTTTGTTGCGCTCCTCCTCGACCGTCTGCGAAACTGTTTGACTCATACGAAGCAGACGGCACTCTTAGGAACTATTTACATCGTTACACCAGTTCTGTTCTAATTAATTAGTTTTCTCAAAGAAAGCCTGCAGAGCCTAACATTGTGGAGAAGAAGTGGAATACCATGGAACTTTGAACGAGTATTTCGAAAACAGTTAAAACGAAGAGACTCGGATGTATTTTCAGTAAAAATACTCCTCTTATAAAGAGGTGCAAAAATCGTTCAAAGTTTCAAACTTCCGACTCGAGAATCACTGGAATTATTTATATTATACACTATTGTGTCATTTATTTATACAGAATTCTTAAAATATTTCATGCGTTAGATCGTCAAAATAAAATTTGCGGAATTTTTATTGTTTATTTAAGATGATTTTTTATTTGAATGGTCGAACCAGGATTATTTCGAATAGTTTTATAATTATTTATAATAAATATAACAAGGTGTAACGTAGCCGGAGGAATCAATAATAATATTGCATATGACAATTTTACATTAAACATTCGTCACTATATTCATTACCTCGCACGTATCAATCATGCAAAATAAATTGCAATAGCACTGCACCGCAAGTTTCGAAAGAATTGGCGGTGATCCATCCAGTGTATGTGATACGTAGTACAATTTAATACCGACCAGTATTATCGTCGCAGGAGACAAGAAAAAGTTCTTTGAATTAAATGATATCTTTTATCCTTGCCAATGGTATCTTTCTCTCGGGCAGTTCAGGTATTCAGTGGAGGGAACTAAGTTACGTAGCGAGAAGGAAATGTGAGATTTCCGTGGATTCCCCGTTAAGTGGCCATCTGGCCGAATAGGGAGTGAGAGAGAAAATTCCACAGAGCAAAATCACTTACCGTAGAAATAGATTAGAAAATCGGTTGAGCAAGAGATACGATCCGCCGTGATCGAGCTTCCGGCGTAGATACCTGCGTCGATCCCGGGCATGAAAACAAAATTTAAGCGCCGCCGTGATCTCAGTGCGTGCTTTCACAGTCAAGGTAAAGAACTTTATTAGGCTACTAAATTCTTAAACTGCCAGATCGATTAGTTTCTTTCCCGGTACTGATTCCAAAATTCGGAAACCCGAGTTACGGATACTAGGGTAAGGAACCCAATTACTGTGAGGGTACCAATTACTGCGCACTATATTAAGTATGCTTATTTTTAAAGAATAATGAACATTGGAAAAGAGATATTAAATTAAAAAATTTTAATTTTAAAATAAGTATGATTAATATAGACACGGTAATTGTTACCCCGCAGTAAATGGATCCCTTATCCTATTCAAGCTTCTTAACCGAACTGTTAATTATACAAATTAATTCTCGGACTTTCCGCAGAAAAATTAATGTTTATCTATTCGGAATCAAATCGCAATTTACAGTAGCATCTCCGTAATTGTCGTGTCGTCGGCTGCGCCAAAATACAGTTTAGGGGAATGCCATAAAATACAAATTAAATGCAGCATAGACGAAAATATGCGACAGTAAAAAGTGTCCTCGTGTATTTCTCTTCGTGCGCGTCAACTCGCGCCGACTGCCGTATCCAATAGTCGGAACGAAATCCTCGAATTTCATGGTACTCGAGAATCTGCAGAGAAGGTCCCTCTATTGTTTTCACAAACCACACGGACGCTTACGAATTGTGCTACTGGTTTCCGGTATTTTCCGCTAAACTAGATTTTTACTGTCCGACAAGCTCGCGTGGCCAGCGTTTTTACGAAGTAGAATTAGCAGATCGTGATCAAACGCATCAGACGATTCCTGTTCAATAACACTCGCGCCCGCAGAATTTTCAATTTCCGGGAAACGAGGCGTCGAATGAAAAAAAATTATCCTATATCTCCGACTTATTTTCTCATGTAGAATCATCCCCTGCACGCTTACACCACTCTGGGACACTCTGTAGACATATGGAATAAAAAAGTCCACCAAACTCTAGAGTCGTTTTTTAAGAAAACGATTGACTCGAGGCATATACTTTCTTTGAAACCTTTTATCCTCTCGATGAGTAGATTACGATGCTGCAATAAAAAATTTGACCTTGAGAAAACCGATCAAGGACAATTGTGCACGTAATTTTGTGAAGGTGAAGAATTCACTCGGATAGTTTTTACGCATAATTTTGGTATACCCTGTACATTGATACGGAACGAAAGTCGTTTTTCAAGAAAAAAAATCCACGTACAAGGGAAATCGTATTACCTGAAAAAGCACTGTATTCTTTTATGTTTGTCGACCTCTTCCGAACGCCAGCTAAGAGGTTCATCTATAAAAAGACCGAATATCACCTTGAAACTTTGTAAACGAGTATCTAACGGGATGCAGTGTAGTCATTTTGACGAGACTAAACAGTTATTTTCTAAAAAAAAAAAAAAACGGTTCAACCTGTACCGGTGTATAAGATGGTCCTCCTGTGTCCTTCGGTTGTGAAAATATTTAATATGCAGTTTGAGTGCAGTTAAAAAAAATAATCATATGTTCAAATATGGACAATTTCTCGAGAACCGGAAGTTCAGTGGTCGAGTCATTTTTGGTTCCGCTGTACGTTACATTCTCAAACAATTTTCTATAAGACAGTGACGGACTTTCTCATCTATTTTGAAACGCTCAAATGAATTAATAGACGGGAGACATATAAATCAAGCACACGTCCCATCGAGTTTCTCTATACTCTATGGCGCGATGTGAGCACGAACATTCACGTGCACAGCTCAACGGTTCGTCGCCCATTGCGATGTGCGTCTCCCCATAAAATCGATCCTCTCAAGCCCTGAAGTTCAAGGGAATTTTAGACTCGTGTGCGCTGTAGCGTTCACAGATGTGAACCTGACCTGAAACGAATGACAATGAGACCCGGTCAACTTTCGGACTTTTCGCTTTTCATATTTCATATGGGACATCAAATTTGTCTCTGTTTTTTTTTCTTTTTAAATGTACTCGATGTCTGGATTTATTTGTCTGGACATGAAAACTAATTTTCACGCTGATAAATCTGGTGACTGTCCCAAACATCTCTACCGTAACTGTTCAAATTTTATCCCGGCCACTGTAAGTGTGAGACTCGCACTAATGCGAGCGAAGCAAAAGATTGCAACTCCTCTAATTTTTTACTTTTTTTTTTTTTATGAAACTTCTAGCGCCGTGTTCGTCTCGTTTTTCTAATTAAAACGACACCAAACACGATATAGTCACGATCACAGTTACTCGTGTAACAAGCGATTTATGTTTGGGGCTAGACAAAGGTCGGCCAGCGGAGGAGATAGAGAAGCAGAGGGTCGAAGCGTCTAACTTCGGTCCCTCTTCCTTTCCTCAATCGCTAACCTACTCTACGTTCGACACACTACAAGGAACGTAACACCTCTAACATAACTGTCGCTCGACATGCCCGACGATACGACAGTTACGGAGATACTAGCGGTGAAGCGTTTCTGATAATTGGCTCGAACGCGAACACCAACGAATCAGGTTAGTTAGCACTTTGCTACAACCACGATCAAAGAAGACACGTTCAGCGCGAGTGAACTAGTGCAACCGTAAAGTATTTCGTTTGTCATCGGTGCTCTCTAAGCGACTTGCGTTGGCTCGTTATTCGCTATCTCTCTGTTTCACTCATTATTTATGTTTCCACTTGGATCCCCCGACGGGATCTATCGTTTCCTACAGGACGAATAACGAACTTCGAAGGGTCTCGCAGTGAAATGTCTCCCCCTGCCCCGGTGCCACGCCGCAAGCCGTCTTTCCAGCTTTGCACTACCCGAAATGTAACATAAGGAAAATTAGCTGTTTTCGGAAACTCCGAAACTTCGAAGGTTTACCGTCGCACCCCGAACAAATGTCGACAACGAATTCACGGATTATGCGTCAATTCGGACGAGTGCAGCCAACGAACATATTCGCACGCCCTCCTTTAGGTGCCGCGACGACGCAAACGATCAGTTTCGAGGACGAAAAATGGAGGCAATATTTGTCATTTCATTTCTTCCGTCGAATACTGGGTTTTCGTGGATTATGGGAAGTGGGCAAACATGTTCGGGAGATTGGGATAAACAAAAGAGACGTGTACTTCAGCGTAGGAAGCAAGAAAATTCTCAAGAAAAGTTCACTTCGTTGGATTTGGTAAAGTGAATTCAAAGAGAGATTCATTTGATGACATTTATCGTGTAAGTTTCGTTTGTCGAATGTAGTTTGCGGATGTTATGACGTAAATGATCCTCACATTGAACCTCTCTCATATCTGTTTATGATTTTTTCACATAAGTAGGCTTAAAAAATGAGAATAATTAATATAGGCACAGTAATCGGGTCTCCAGTTTATGGGGAATTATTCAACAAATTTCTTTCTTCAGACGTATATTGTGAAAATCGGTAAATTCGTTCGTTCGCACTTTTCTAAAGTGAAATAGTTGCTTTCGGCGCCCCGTAGATTTAGTGTTAATGTCGTTGTCTCTGTAATAGAATTAATTCGGTGGAGTGAAGCGTGAATCTCTCAAGCTGCAAAAAGCTCTATACAAGAGTACTATCCGCCCATCTCAGGCGTGTTCACCTCCGCTAGGTAGATTTATCCTCGAACGAAGATTAAAATACTTTAGCGCTCCAGCCCAAAACGTAATACAACACGAAGCATCATAGTTAACTCTGTAAATTTGGTTCTGTATCCTACTTTGTTTTGACCCACATTTTGCCGAGACCAATTGTTTAAACCTTGCCACACCTCCTTTTAACGCAGAATAAATTCGTGAAAGCAGGAAATAAAGCAAGGAAAGCGAAGCACCGTACTCGAGTAAAATAGGAACTGTAAAATACAGTACTGAATTTCTACAAATATTTATATCAATACTTCACTGCATAATTCACTGAAAAAATTATTGAATTACATTAATCGAAGTTATATTGTTGAATCACGACTGCTATTGTTACTACTGTTAAAACAATTACTGAGACGACTAGACATTATGACCAAAATGAATAAATATTAGAACAATTTAAAACTGGTTACATTGTTTTGTACACATTGGAGTTAATATACGTTTTTATGAATCTTCTGTTTCCAGTAATTGACACAGAAAATGTTTATTTTACAGAAAACTCCACAGTCGAATAATATTTTGTCATGATATAAATTTGATATAAACTTGCACGATGTAAATTACTGCACACCATCGTCCCTTGTGAATCGCAAAGGGAAAGCATAAAGTTCTCTTGAATCGGAATTAACCGTTACACAAAATACGTTTGCAATCTGAAATATCAACGCTCTGCATACAGTAAACCATAATGTCCACACCAGAGATACAGTTAACTACTAGACACTAAATCAAGCTACTAAGTTATACGATTCACGATAGGAATCGCCTATAACGCGGAGCACGTGGGAATGCAGCAATAGTAGATAAAAACACTATGAAGCATCGGTCACGTGCAACAATAAACTGCTCATACCTAGATGCACCACCGGTAACAATCAAAGCCATAAATGATAAGAGATATCTGTTTGTAGTGTCGGGTGTATTATCAGAAATACTACAATTCAAATAAGATGGCTAGTTAATAATAGTATAAATTTTATTTACATCATGCACATGTTTTACATTTCATCTTACACATTTTTTCATAATTATACAGCGAGTATCTTGTTCAATGAAAGTTAGTTGAAAGTATGCCTAGATTTATAGCAATAATCGCTAATTGAGAATATTGGTCGCATAATTACTGCGACCGTCATTATATACAATTTTATTCCGATATAAGACGATGCTTTTTATTTCGAAATAAGAAAATCGCTATCCCCTCTTCTCCTTCTTCATCCGCAAAACGACGAAATCCGGTCCCGAGCAATCGCCTTATATCGAAAGGAAGCTGTGGCGAAATATCGGCGTGGGTCAGAAATGACCCATAGGCCTAGAACTGACAGAAATCCGAAGGTTAACCTACAGAGTATCAAAATCGGAATTTAATTACTTACTGTATGCTAAGTAAATGAATGTTACACGAGTAACAACAAAAGCTTAATATAAATTAATTAATCTACAAGAACGATCTCCGACAGTATACTTTAAAAATATTGTGAAAAGTATCTATTGTCTGAGAGTTAGCCAAGTGTACTTATAAAAATGTTTATAAAAAGGATTAATTGTTTACGAGGAGATCGTGTCCACACTTCTCTGTAACAGACTGTATTTTGACAGACAAAAGTATGTTTACAAAATGTTCAGATAGATTGTTTACGTTTGAAATCCGCAAAAAACATCCGCGGGCATCGTACTGCAAACAGAATTAGTGGAAAACAATTGCCAGTTCAAATATAACGGAAATTTTAGTTGCTATCTCTCCGCTATATCTACACGCGAGAAGGATAAATTGGAATATACACTGTGAAGTGTGCTGTCACGAACGAATGTTTGAACGAACAGCCTGTGACAAAAAAAGAAGGCTGCATGCAATAGCGAATTTTTCATTAGAACTCCCTTGTCGTTAATGATTTCCCAGATGAGAAAGACAATCCGCGTAGCATTGATATAAAAAATTTTGCAACTTTAAGGAATACCGGTATATTTACATTTTTAAAAAATGAACACACGCCACGATTTTCAGTTCTTAACTTGCACTGAGAATTCCGGAAATTTGATTGTGAATCCCATGACACAGAAAACGGGACTCAATTACTGTGGGGGTGCCAATTACTTTGCCTATATTAATTATACTTATTTTTAATTGATAAATAAGAAGTTTAATATCTCTTTTTCAATATTCATTATACTTTGAAAATAAGTATAATTAATATAAGCAAGGTAATCAGCACCCCCACAGTAATTGGATGCCTTACCTTAATCTCACTTGTTAAAATTGTTGAACTCTCACAATATCTAAAAGCATTCTCGGTACTGTCTTTAGAATCAGAAATTGAAAATTTTTTTTCATTTTTTTGCCATTTTTACGTTAATCAATTTCGACGAAACTTTGCGCATGTATTGTAATTTAGACTGACAAAAGGTGTGTTCTAGATTCTCATTATAGGGTCGGACGAAATAGTTAAAAGTCGTGACCTTTTCATTTTCATTCGCAATCTTGAGCAACAGGAATTTTTCATTAATTTTGTACACTTGATTTAGTAATCTAATTCTTCCAACGTCACGCACAGACTGAAGTCGTTCGGTCCACTTTGAAAACAATTGTTCCTGTTTAAGGGGAGTGTGAATATTTTCGTTGCAGCTGTATTATTTCTTGATTGCAGTTGTGTCGGTGTCCGTAGTAGTCTGGACTCTCGTCGCAATTTCATTGGAACGGTACTTCGCTATTTGCAAAACGCTGGAATCAAGGCGCTGGCAAACCAAGTTCCACGCTTACAAAATGATCGCTATAGTGTGGATAGTTAGTCTTATATGGGGCACGCCTATGCTGATTGTCTCAAATCTGCAAAGTTTACGTGGAGGTATGAATTTGTTTCATCGCGGAAGTTTTAATATGTATATCCATGAAAATATATTTAGTTACGTAAAATTCAGATAAATATGAATCGTTATATCTTCAAACAATATCAGCTTCCGTGTTTTTTTAATTTTGTTTGTTTACTATAAATCTCCTGGTAATCTTTTGTCAGGGGAATTGATACTTGAGGAGAATACAGTTACCCCCTCTCCGTCATTACCAGGCTAGTCACGACGCAGTCGCAGACGCAACGCGAATTGGGTGCGCGCGTCGCGTTACGTGACCGATCCGTGGCGGAAGCGTCGGGATGCTTGCCACCAGAAAGTAGGGGAATAACGTCGTAGAAGGGGAAGGGTGGGGGACAAATCTTTTTTCCACGACAAATCCACGACAACAGTGTTCATATCAACTAATGCATTCACAGTTTGGTTAGCCATTTTCATCATGGACGCGTAAAACCCACGTTCAGTTTCTTTGACTGTGGACACTGGGTCCACGAATAACCATTAAAAAACGTAAGATCCCTGATCCCTTTAATCATAATGAGCGTCGCCTACTGGTTAATCGGCGCAGAACTTTGGCGCGGATTACGAGAGGAAATACGACAAACATCCACCTGTCAACGGCGTCGTAAGTATATCGAAAATGTTTACGATCGTTTCCCACGACTCGGCACGAGCGTTACTGCCAAAGTTAGCTACCGAGCTCGTAACAGTGCCATAAGTCGTAAACCGTGAACATTAGAATCGGGTACTTGTACACTTTTGTTTCGTCATAGTGGGACAATATGCTTGAAAGTTGTCGCGGACATGTTTGGAATTTCTACTCGAGTTCAGGTGAAATAGGTTTTCGATTTAAAAAATGCAATTTTCACTGTTGTTACTAGACTAGATGCCCGTGGGCACCAGTGTCGCCGGATGAGAGAAGGGAGCATGAATTGAGGGGAAAAAGTTACCCTCTCTCTGTCAGTACCAGAGGCGGAACGCGTCACGTGACCGGACCGCGGCGGAAGCGTGGGGAATAGTACGGTGGAAGGGGAAGTTAGAGTGGGGACTCAAGTCTTGATCTGGCAATACTGGTGGGCACAGCTACGGGCAAGTAACTTAGCGAAGTGGGGGTAGGCCGTGGCCATGGCTAGCCACGTAGCTGTGACAAGGCTTCGAGTAAGCCAGCCATTCTGTGTATGCCCAGGGCGAGAAAATCGCTGCCCGTACGGGCAGACAGCTCTGCACTAGACTGTTAATTAGTATACTTAAATTCAAATGTATTATATTAATCGCAAAATATACTTAACTTCAAATTATAAATTCAAAAATTAAATATAAATTATATCAATATACCTAAATTCAAATTCTTGCTCGCCAAACACTTTAACACGGTAATTCTCAAAATGATATTAACATTGAAGTAACGAGCAGTTACTGTCTCACATTGTCATGCAACTTGACGCAATTATGAGACGGAAACTGCGTTAAACTGTTAGAAACTCGGTGCTATAGGCAATGCTACTACCCGCCGCAGCATAACTTGTAGTCCGTTATAAACTATGATTTTTAGATAAATACACACTATGTTCGATCAACTCCCGTCGTTACAACGGACAATCCGAGAACGGAGACTAGAAACGCCAGATAATAAACTATTTCAATTTTTCATTGTTTGAGCGTCAATATTTTATCGACAATAACATTCAATCACTCTGAATTTAATCGTCGATGGTCGTGGATATTGCAACAACACCAACAAATACTACCGTATTATCGATCACGCCAAAATTAGTTTTCATTAAATCGATGCAGACGTGTTGTGCTTGACGCATACGACGATGTTCCTCGTCATTTCCGAATGAGATTTTTCCATTAAAAACTATTGCTCAATTCTCATTCAGTAAACGACTTCGCGACAAGTTCCGGCATGCGACTTGTAAAATTAAATTGCGGACTCGACCGGCGCATTTGGACCCAGCATTATTCTCGGTAGCCTGATCGAAGCAAATCCGTGTTACAGTCGAGAGTACTGAATCCAGTGGAACAGTCCGGAATTCATCGTACGGCAGGGGTGATGGACGACTCAGCACGATAGTTATCTTGAATGATCGCAGCGCATCCTCGAAATTAAGGTGAGTATTTAAGGTGAGTAACTGCAGCCAAATATCGCCAGGCGATACGATTAAGTACTGTACAAATAAAACATAAAAATTTAGCTGTTACGCGTATACAAAATTGGCTCATTATATCAGTTAAGTAAACGAGAAGGCCATTTCAACCAATGCCGCAACAATTACACGAGCCATCAACGTCGTGAAATCTATACAGAGTTTAATTGCATGCTTACTAAATTTTCTACACTAAGATAGTAAAAAATTCTTCCCTCATTTGCTCTGAATTTCCACCATTTGCATGTTTCTCACGTAGTTCCTTATCTCATATCTTCTCGTGTGAGTTCGAAACTTACTTAATTCTGGTACATAACGTGACCTGAAAACATAATAACTTTACATAAAGAACGTATACTACCACAATTTATAAACATTTTCAAATTATCTGCTATTAGAACATTTCATGCTTAATCATTTTTAATGGGACTTTAAACCCCCGGATATTAAAACGACATCTGCTCTAATTTAATGGTCGCATCGAACGGTGATCCAGTGATTCACGTGCATTGACAATTTTGTGAAAACAAGCTACAAATTCCACGTTTAAGGGGTTATAGTGGTAATTTGAAAGAATCGACTTTAAAAGCCTCGTTGTTCGTGAACACTTTTATAAAAATTTCACGTAAATATTTGCGAAATTGCGGAAGTTATAGGACCGAATGTATACCTAAATCACAAGCTATAGGACCATCGTTGAAAACTTTAAAGCCGTTTATCTTGAAATTACATTTCTAAGAACTGTACGGTTTTTAGGGTACTTTTAAGAACACCGTGACTCTCGAACACATGAATATTTTTACTTCGAGTTATACCTGAAGGCATTAAATCTCATTTTTTATAGAAAGAATGTCAATAAGAATGAATATAAAATGATATAAAAATTTTCCTTTCATTTCAAATTTTCAAACACACGAGACAAAATTTTCCAGTTTGCAACTTTCACAATTTTTGTTTAAATTCGCCGATCGAGTTCCACTACCTAGCCTTTGATATATGTAAAAGGATTCATTCCAATTGCTTTCAAATAATTAGTATCTCTGAATTTCTGAGAATTATTTGTTACTCATAAATGTGTTCGCAAGTAACCAATTTTTTTGAAACTTTGTTTAATTGCTCGTGATTATCCCGAAGGATGTTCGAGCTTGTGATGTATATTTACACGCGATTTGTCGACAATAGGGATGTGCGGGCCGCCCGATTGTCGGGCGCCTGAATCACGGGTCGGGTCGCAGACAGTCGGGCGGGCTCGATTCGGGCGCGCGATACTTCATGACACATCGGGCTACCCGAGAGTTTCGGGCGGCCCGAGCGCAGCGTTGGGCAGTATCCGATGAAAAATTTATTTGAAGCGCCTTCGGATACAAATTCTCTGTTCTTTTGTTTCTATTCGAAGTCGGATGAATCGCGAGCAGTTATTTGTATCTTTATTCGACGAGCGTCTGGTTTCGAGATTTATATTCGATGTGCCTCCGGATGATTTTCTGGCTACGTCAGAATTTATTCGGATGGTCGATTGCAACGCCCCCATTTATTCGACGGATTTATTTGTAGATACTCGGCGTCCGCCGACCATCCGAACGATTTTAGGCGTCGAATAAAAATTAATTTCAGAATGTATTCGAAGGCAGATGTCGCGGCGAAATTTATTCGTAACTTTTATTCGATATCCGAAGCTCGATGTGGCCAGACGATTTATTTGAGGATTTATTCGGGACGAGTATTTGGCAGAGATGAAAATGAAATGTATCTTTTATTCCTGTGACCAGAGTTGGGCATTATTTAGATAAAAAATTATTTAAATAACGATTCGAATAAAAGATACTTTATCTTTATTCGTTATTCAAAGGTTCGAATAAAAAAAGTATCTTTATTCGACGAGTATCAGATAAATAATTTTATTCGACGAGAATTTATCCGACGAATAAAGATAATTTTTTTTATTCGAAGCGGATTTATTCGAACTTCGAATAATTTTTTCATCTTTTATCTATATCTTTTATTCGAAGGCTTCCAATAAATCTTCGAATAACTTTTGCCGAGCGCCGAGCATCAAAGACTCAGCGAAGACAGACGACATACAATGTAAGCGGATGGAGAATCGCGCACGAATGAAAGTTTAAACTTTTAGATTTTTCAACATATCCTCAAAAAATTGTGACGAGCGAATGGAGGGGATTTTCCTGATGAAAATGAGATCAAATTCGAGTGTAATCGAACAAGTTTCACTGATACGTAATGGTACGATAAAAATTACAATCTCATTAAAGACAGTCCAAATGATGTCGTGTTTGCACTCATTTTGATCGGAACAAGCTCTACAACTCATTCGTCTTAACAATATTGTTCTGATTAAAAACATAAAAGCATAAATTGCCAATAATGCTGGATTCTCCATCTGCTTACATTGTAGGTTGTTGGTCGGTCGTTGGTCTTTGAAGTTCCGAGCTCGTAGAGTCGCGAGATATCGGTGTGAAACAACTGCCAATCCAATTGCAAAACTTCTTTATTTCTCATTATTTTTTTATGGGACTTGCGCCAACTAATTCGTGGCATTCTTCTGATTAAAATGACACTAAACACGGTACAAATTGGACTGTATTTAGCATTTTTATCCGTAGATTTATTCGAAGGCTTCGAATAAATCTTCGGATAACTTTTGCCAGCTCGACGAATAAACGGCGACGACGGCCGACGAGGACCGACGAGCGCCGAACGTCGAAGACCCAGCGACGACAGACGACATACAATGTAAGCGGATGGAGAATCGCGCACGAATGAAAGTTTAAACTCTTAGATTTTTTAACATATCCTCATAAAATTGTGACGAGCGAATGGAGGGGATTTTCCTGATGAAAATGAGGTCAAATTCGAGTGTAATCGAACAAGTTTCACTGATATGTAATGTTACGATAAGAATTACAATCTCATTAAACACAGTCCAAATGATGTTGTGTTTGGACTCATTTCGATCGGAACAAGCTCTACAACTCGTTCGTCTTAACAATATTGTTCTGATTAAAAACATACAAGCATAAATTGCCAATAATGCACGATTCTCCATCCGCTTACATTGTGTGCCGTTTGGCAGTCGCTGGGTCTTAGACATTCGGCGCTCGTCGGTCCTCGTTGGCCGTCGTCGCCGTTTATTCGTCGAGCTGGCAAAAGTTATAGCAAAAATTATCGAAGCCTTCGAATAAATCTACGGATAAAAATGCTAAATACAGTCCAATTTGTACCGTGTTTAGTGTCATTTTAATCAGAAGAATGCCACGAATTAGTTGGCGCAAGTCCCATAAAAATATCATGAAAAACAATGAAGTTTTGCAATTGGATTGGTAGTTGTTTCACACCGATATCTCGCGACTCTGCGAGCTCGGAACTTCAAAGACCAGCGACCGACCAACAGCCTACAATGTAAGCAGATGGGGAATCGAGCATTACTGGCAATTTATGCTTGTATGTTTTTAATCAGAACAATATTGTTAAGACGAACGAGTTGTAGAGCTTGTTCCGATCGAAATGAGTCCAAACACGACATCATTTGGACTGTCTTTAATGAGATTGTATTTTTTATCGTAAAATTAGGTATCAGTGAAACTTGTTCGATTACACTCGAATTTGACCTCATTTTCATCAGGAAAATCCCCTCCATTCGCTCGTCACAATTTCATGAGGATATATTGAAAAATCTAAAAGTTTAAACTTTCATACGTGCGCGATTCTCCATTCGCTTACATTGTATGTCGTCCGTCGTTGCTGGGTCTTTGAAGCTCGGCGCTCGGCAAAAGTTATTCCAAGATTTATTCGAAGCCTTCGAATAAAAGATACAGATAAAAGATGAAAAAATTATTCGAAGTTCGAATAAATCCGCTTCGAATAGAAAAAATTATCTTTATTCGTCGGATAAATTCTCGACGAATAAAATTATTTATCCGATACTCGTCCAATAAAGATGCTTTTTTTTATTCGAACCTTCAAATAACAAATAAAGATAAAGTATCTTTTATTCAAATTTTCATTTAAATAATTTTTTATCCCAAATAATGCCCATCTCTGCGAGGGCCGTTAGCACCGTGAAAGATTTACTTAATATTTAATTGAATTTAATAATTACAAAGAGGGTATCATGAACAAAGTGCATGCACTTGGAACTGTTACAGAAATATGTAAGATCACCCTTTCGATGAAGTATCGAATGAGGTTTATAACACGAGCGACTGGAATCCGCCTCTTTTGAGGAGTATAGTACACACTGCATGTCTAGCCTTCCTTTAATTAGTTTTGGAGGCAGGTCTCTGGAAGTTGTGGATGCATTCGCTTGTACGGTCTGGCTTGCGAGTCAATAGCAATTGTTAGCGTACCATAAAACTCCAGATGTTACACAGAACACAGGTAGGTGTGCTGGGCGCTACGTCACCAACGCACTAAAGGACTGAAATGAAGGAAACACTTTTGTTTTTTCAATGGTCGTCGCAAAAAATTGTTCTTCCGTGAATATGGATGGTACCATGGTATTGAGTTGTAAAGGAGTGTTAAACAGAGCTGCAATGCAGCCCATAAAAAATTAGTAGAACGGTGAAATAAAGAGTAAACTAGAATGTTTTCGAGTAAAATTATTTAAAAATAGTTCTAATGTGCTTTTAAAGTCATCTAGTAAAAATCTTATGGTGCTGAGGTGGAAAAATATTTATTCATGAAAGAAAAATTTTTTAAATTAATAATAACAGTAGCTAAATATATGAAAAAATTTAAGATAGTGTTGATGACAATAGCTCATTATTAAATTAATATTCAGGTTGGTCGCTTTTAAACTTCGATATGAGATCTTTATTTGTTCGAATTTTTCCGGATTTTCCATTTTTTACAACTAAAGTTTGCAACTACAAACTTGGAAAAAAAATAAAATACGTATCGTTACAATTAATATTAGAGATTTTGTACACAAGATTTACATGTTAGTTACATATTTCATATAAAACAATTAAGCTGTACGTTCTAATCCTGGTTAAAAAAATAATGTGCGTTCAGTTTTATGCTAAAAGACTGACCGGTTCTGTGCCATGCTAAAAGACTGACCGGTTCTGTTCCAGGTAAGACTGACCGGTTCTGTGCCATGCTAAAGCGGCGATGTCACGAAAGTGGGAACGCCGAAACCCCGGGCGTGAGCACTCTCATTCCTCTCTGGTTTCAATACTGGCACCGTCTAACTTATCGGATTTGTGGCGTGTTTAGACTTGTTTTCATCAGCAAACTATTTGCAATCGATTAATAATGTTCCCATAGCAGAATTATGAATTGTAACAAACATTTTATTGTTATTAATAAGTTGTGGGAGTCGGGTGAAATGACTGAGGCCGTGTTCGCGGGTATACGTCTTTATTCGTCGGTGGACCGTCAACCGTCCTATACCGACGTTCGCGAGCGAGTGTCGATCACATGCCTTCGACCGACCGATTCTCCCTCGCGTCAGTCGTTTGTTTAGCAGATGGCGACCGTCCCCGAAGCCGATCTTCACGTGTTTCGCTGCGGCTTTCCGAGGACGGTCGCCGCCGCGTATACATTGTATGTTGTCGGTGGTCGGCGTGCTCTTTGCGCGGGCCGCCACATCACCCCCCTTGGTGAAATTAGGGTATCGCTCGCTTTTATTTACCGCTACAAGTTTACTATTTACAATACTATATACATTGTTGCTTACAAACTACTTACACTAATGACTAAATCTAAGGAGTCGCCGCATAGCGGTCGGGAAAATGAACGCGCCTTCCCGATCTTGTCGAGCGTTCGATTTGCTCCCCCGTACTGGGGACCGGAGCATCGCTGTTGACCCCCCGCGGCGAGGGCCTGTCCGGTGTACCCTGCTCGTCGTCGTTTAGCAGGTACGCGGGTTTGAGGCGATCTAACGACACCGGAACCACTCGATCTTTAACACGAATGTTAAAGTGTTTCGGGTGCCGCTCCATCACCTCGTAAGGACCGTCGTACGCAGGCTGCAAAGCACTTTTCAGTGCGCCGTGCCTCACGAACACCTGCGTCGTCGTATTGAGGTCCTTGAATACAAATGTTTTCTTTTTTCCGTGGCGCGTTACAGGCGTCGGACGCAACCCACGGAAATGTTCGCGTAATCTCGCGATGAACGCCTCGTCGTTAACGTTCGCGTCTCGCCGGTCTAAAAGAAGCTCGCCCGGTAGGCGAATCGGTTCGCCGTAAACCATTTCGGCGGAGGTCGCTTGAATGTCCTCCTTCCAGGCGGCTCGAATGCCCAGAAGGACGATCGGCAACGCGTCGGCCCAGCTGTCCGCGTGGCAAACGATTGCCGCTTTCAGCTGGCGGTGGAATCGCTCCACCATGCCGTTTGCCGCCGGGTGGTACGCGGTCGTACGGAGGTGTTTCGTACCGATAAGGTGCGACAACTGCTTGAACAACGCAGATTCAAATTGTCGCCCTTGATCGGTAGTGATTCGGTGGGGTGTACCGTATCGGGCGATCCACCCCGAAAATAACGCGTACGCCACCGTCTCGGCGGTGATGTTTTCGACGGGGAACGCCTCCGGCCAGCGCGTGTAACGATCGACGCACGTCACGCAGTATCGATATCCCCTCGACATCGGCAACGGGCCTACTATGTCCACGTGGACGTGTTCGAAACGCGCCGAAGGAGTTCGAAAAGTACCGACCGGAGCAGACACGTGTCTACCCGTTTTCGCCCGTTGGCATGGTACGCACGCTCGTGCCCAGGCTTTGCAATCTTTTTGCATACCTGGCCAAACGAATCTTTGTGCGACCAATTTCGCGGTCGCCTTGGCACCGGGGTGCGCAAGATTGTGTAGCGACGTGAACACGTGTTCTCGGAACTCCCTCGTTACGAATGGTCGTAACGCGGAAGTCGAAACGTCGCAGTACAACTCGGTGTTGTCGCTCGGTAAATCTATTTTCTTGATATTAAGAGAGGAGTCGGGTGATCGCAGGAGCGTTCGGAGCTCCTCGTCCTCTCGCTGCGATTTCGCGAGTTTCGCGTAATCTATCGCGGTAGAGATCTCCGCTATCCGGGACAGAGCATCGGTGACCACGTTGTCTCGACCGGCCACATGCCGAATGTCGGTCGTGAATTGGCCGATGAGGTCCAGATAGCGGAACTGTCGCGGCGTATGTTTTTCGGGGCGCTGCGCGAACGCGAAAGTTATGGGCTTATGGTCGGTAAAAACCGTGAATTCGCGACCCTCGACCATATGCCGAAAATACCGTACAGCCTTGTATATCGCGAGCAGTTCCCGATCATACGGACTGTATTTGCGCTCGGCCGCCGTTAACTTCTTTGTAAAGAAAGCCAACGGCTGCCATCCGTCGCGTGACCGCTGCTGCAACGCAGCGCCTACCGTGAAATCCGATGCGTCGCTGAAGATCGCAAGGGGCAGCGTGGTGTCGGGATGGGCCAGAAGAGCTGCGTGCGCCAGGCTTTCCTTGCACCTCTCGAAGGCCTCGATTCGCTCCGGAGTCCATGTCACCGGTGCTCGTCCCTTCACGTTACCCTGGAGGGCCGCGTTGAGTGGCGCCTGCATCTCGGCGGCCGTTCGCACGAATCGTCGATAAAAGTTTATTACGCCCAGAAACTGTCGAAGCTCTTTCACCGTTTCCGGGCGCGGGAAAGTTCGAATCGCTTCGACTTTCTCTGGAAGCGGTCGGGTACCGTGCGCGGACACTGCGTAGCCGAGAAACGTCACCTCCGGCGCACCGAACACACACTTCGCACACTTGACGAGCACCCCGTACTCGTTTAGGCAGGAAAAAAGTTCGCGTAGGTGCTCTTCGTGTTCCTCGACTGAGCTCGATGCGACCAGAATATCGTCTATGTAAACGTAGTACCAGTCGAGGCCGCGTAACACTTCGTCCATAAACCGCTGGAATGTCTGCGCCGCGTTTCGAAGTCCGAAAGACATCCAGGGGAATTCAAACAGACCAAACGGGGTCGTGATCGCGGTTTTCGCGATGTCCTGCGGGTTCACCGGTATCTGGTTGTATGCGCGCACCAAGTCTATCGTAGAAAACACGCTTTTTCCCCCCAAGCGCTGCGCGAAATCTTCGATGTGCGGCACCGGATATTTGTCCGCGATTGTTCTCGCGTTTAATGCGCGGTAATCCCCGCACGGTCGCCACTCGCCGCTTTTCTTCGGTGTCAGGTGTAGGGCCGATGACCAACAGCTTTCGGATCGGCGCGCTGTTCCGTCCCTCACCATCGCCTCGAATTCCGCCTTCGCGATGCGGAGTTTATCCGGGGCCAGCCGACGGGGCTTGCACGATACCGGCGGGCCTGGCGTCGTCCGGATGTGGTGCTTCGTCGCGTGTTTGGCCGTGCGGTGTCCTCCCGACGGCCGCGTGAGGTCCGGGAATCCCGCGAGGATCCTGTGGTAGGTGGACTCACCGGAAATCGCCTTCACGCTATCGGCACAACACGTCACTATACGACCAGCCGCCGACAGCGTCGTGACACCGTCTATTAGTTTTTTCGCGCGCATATCGACTAGGAGTCCGTAATGGCTCAAAAAATCGGCGCCGATTATCGGGGTTGTAACGTCCGCGATCACAAACCGCCACGAAAAGTCCCGACGCAGGCCGAAGTTCAACGCGAACCTCACGGAGCCGTACGTTGTGATCGTTGAACCGTTCGCGGCGTAAAGTTCATATGCCGTCCTTTCGCGTGCACCACTCACACGTGAACGCGGGAAAACGCACAGGTCGGATCCTGTGTCCACCATGAAGGTGATTTTTGTTGTCCGATCCGTCACGAACAGGCGGCTTGTAGCCGGCGCAGAGTCGTTCGCCGCCATCAACGACCGTCCCGCCGGTTTTCCGTCGCCTGGGAACACGGGTCGCGGCACTTCCTCGCGGCGGGACCGTGCTTCCAGTGGTACCAGCATCTGCCGTCACCAGGTGGTACCTCGTCGCTTCGGCTTCGCGACTTCGACGCCCTTCTTTCGCGAGGACCGCGCGACTTGGACCGCGCGCGGCGGGTGTCCATACCGACGCGAAGGGCCGCGATTTCGCGGCGGAGTTCCGCTATCAACGCCTGGGTCTCGTCCATTCGACTCGTCGATGCGGCGTTGACCTGCGGACGAGACGACACCTCGATGACGGCATCGGCGAGGGCTGCGAGGTCGGACAGCGGGTCAGTCATCGCTGCGTTCCGTCATTAATTTTTTTATGCACCCGAACTGCACACTACCGCGGTTCGCTCTGCCTTTGCGCGACAGATCACGTCGGGGTCACCAATTATGTGGGAGTCGGGTGAAATGACTGAGGCCGTGTTCGCGGGTATACGTCTTTATTCGTCGGTGGACCTTCAACCGTCCTATACCGACGTTCGCGAGCGAGTGTCGATCACATGCCTTCGACCGACCGATTCTCCCTCGCGTCAGTCGATTGTTTAGCAGATGGCGACCGTCCCCGAAGCCGATCTTCACGTGTTTCGCTGCGGCTTTCCGAGGACGGTCGCCGCCGCGTATACAATGTATGTTGTCGGTGGTCGGCGTGCTCTTTGCGCGGGCCGCCACATGTCATTTGGCTGCAAATTCAATGGATGAGATTCTTGAAAAATGAACCTTATAAAATGTTCTATAAAACTTCTTTAGATGATTCTAAATTCCACGTTTTGGATCTTTCACCTTGTTAAAGGAGGTTCGGATCGTGGTTGAAATTAACTGTACGCAGGGCTTTTATTGCACACACTTAGAACAGTTTTATTATGGAAAAACAGTGTTCAGACAATGCGGTTATGAGTCGGGAGACCGCGTGACTCGAGATCGACAGAGAGAGCCGATCGATGCCGGCAGAACCCGAATGGCGAATGCAGCGCCAGTAGTGTCGGGAATCGCAACTACACCGGCAAATGTCTTATACCGATCTAACACACCTAAAAGAGGAAGACCAAAAATATACGGAAATATTAAATTACTTCCATTATACACCACCACTAGACCAGTAACGGAAGAAAAACATAAAGATATTATGTGTTTACTACCATACATCCCTCCAGTTATTTAGGAACTGTTCAGGATTCAAGCTGTGGAATTCGGTGCCTATTGTCGAACTGGCGACCGCTATTTCATACGGTTTTTGTCGCGTATGTCAACACGCGGCAAGAGCGCGTGTCGCCGTTGCTCGACACCGCGTAGCAACCGTTTCAATTCTCATTGGCCGAATTTCACAGCTTGAATCCTTCAAATTGAGACAAACAAGGATCGTCCGATGTACGAGCTCCAATCACGGTGCTCCACATTCGACGGTCTTTGTTATTTAAGGCACCTGCGTATGCCTTCTCGCTCTCTTAACGTTCTGAACGCTCATCAATCGCAAGGTATCGCTCTAGCACGTTTGCTCGTCTGTCCGCTCTCGTCTCGATAAGTAGAGATTCTCATCTCTCGCGCTCTGAGACTCTCGCGATTTCGCATCATTCGGGAGCAGTATTCTCGCGATCTCCCGCGCCGCGTTACGTGCACTCTGTTTCGCGACAAGATTTCCGGCGTCCGCGTAGAAGATCTCCGTCTCGCGGCGGCACGCGTTTCGTGCCGCTCAAGATTTCCTCTTCGCGATCCGACGGCAGAAGTTTGCACGCGCAAGATCTCCGTCCGTTCGCCGGCTCGCGACTCTCGTTCCCGCGTTCTCTCTCGCGCTCGCGAGTGCCTCGCACCTCGTGCGTCGTACGACCAGAACACCGAATAAAGTGCAATTTTGTTTTCGAAAAGCGAAAAGTTTGATTCTCCCGTCTCTCCTTGCCTCCTCGCGCGCTCATTTCTGAGTGGTCCCGGCCCCCCGGCGACTCCGACCTTCGGTCGACGCCAAACAGGAACATTTTTAACAATCTTAAAAACTCGAAATGAAAAAAATGGATTACTTTTTAAAAATAATTAATAAATGTTCATGAATTATTTCATTAAAGTTATTGTTTCAAATAAAACTCATAGTTCTTTATTGCTTGAAGTCATTTATAGGACATTCAGTTAATTTTGAAAATGGTCTAAGTCAGTTCAAACTTTATAAACAACATTTTCGTTTGAAATTCACACAAAATTTCATATTCATAATAAATTTCCATTCATCAAGACTAATAAAATTATAAATTAAAATGTCGCATAATGTAAAAATATTTTTTAATTTATTCAAATGCAATTCATTAAATATCTCGAAGCAAGAAATATATGACTTAGACTACTTTCATAATTATGGGCACATATGTAGTTCTTAAAATCTGTATAAAATTGAAACGTGCAGGCATTAAGCAGCTAAAACCTATATATTCCCTTCCTTTAATCACTAAATTTTCATATAAAACAATCCTCACGTCAAGCATATGTAAACATTTTTTTTAAACCTTTCAAAAAGTTTAAATTGTTTAAAGTTTGCACTATTTATATATGGATTAAAAAATGCTAAAAACTAGATTACATACTTGAAGTGCACCTCCTGACACATAAATCCACCATTAAAATGGTTTTCTGATACTCCAAGTTGGTATAGAACATGTTCAATTTTACTTTGAATTTTATGATTTTGTCTTTACAACACTGTATCTCATCACAGAATCATCTGAAATTAATAATATTTTGGATTTGGGAGTTTTAAAGGGTTGTCAGTTTATAGGGATTGAGACAATATTGTTACGTATGGAGACGTTCTCCAAGTTTATTTCGATTAGAATTTCTAATCTCTTTTCTGAGAACGAAAAGCGTCCCAACAGGCCCCTTTTATTAACGAAAGATACTGTATGCCTTCTTTATATCAAAATCTCTAGACACTCCCTTCTGGCATCCGTTAATCAATATTCTGATAGGAAATAGCCCGGATAACCTTCATTAACCCCTTTCAACGAAAATCTAACTGAGGCCTGCTTTTCATTAGAAGTGACAAAAAATGTGACTGTGACCCTACGCGACATCAAATCTTAAACAGAGTACCCCTTTCATTTTCAAGGTATATAAACCCATTCGTTTTCATCCTCTTTGGTTCAGTTGAGAAGCGGTTCAGTCAAGATTCAGACGCGGTTCAGTACTCGTGCAGTCACGTCGTGTCAATTCTAGTGAGATCGGGTTAAAGTCCCTTTCGAATCAATTCGTAACCTTATAGATTCCGTTAGTTCGGTATATATTCTATTTGGCATTCAACAATCGCTATCTAGCCCCGCATTGCCAGTGCGTCAACACCGTGCATCATAGGTAACAAATTCTCAAATTGTACATTCACTCGCGACACAAACAACAACATTTGTAATTATCTTAAATCAGAATATATTTGTCTTGTTTGTTAACTCGCGTAATACACAACCCTTAATTATTGCCTAATATCCTAATCTAATAATTGAACGTTCCCACATGATACAATCTTACCGCTCGGATTGTATCCATTAAATTATATATAAGTTACGAGGCTTACTAATCTTAGATTCAATTCAACGAAGATTTCTCCAACCTAGTGGCTCCCCGGTTCCGCATTGGGTGCTTCCACGAAAACTATACCATCCTAGCGGATCCCCGATTTCGCATTGGGTTCTTCCGTATCCTAGCAGCTCCCTGATTTTGCATCAGGTGCGTCTGTGAGTTTTCCACCTTCCTTTCATATCGGGTTCGCCGCGTGTCCAACCTAGTGACTCCCCGATTTAGCATTGGGTGCGTTCGCGAAGTTTCATCCTCCTAGTAGCTTCTCGGTTTCGCATCGGGTGCGTCTGCGTTTGACTCCAACCTCCCAGAGGTTCCCTGATTTAGAAAACTACCTGGAGGCGTCGGACTTCATCGCAGAGGTACTTAAAACCACCACAAGCGCCGATGCGGCATCCAGCAAAGGAGTAAGTACCTCTCCAATACCAACGTCCAGGCCGACCGCGCATCTACCGCGAATCCAGCTGCCGTCGTTCGACGGATCGTTCGAGGCTTGGGAAAGCTTTCGCGACCGCTTTACGTCAATGGTTATCGACGAACCCTCTCTAGCCAACGTTGACCGGTTACATTTTTTATGCTCGTCGTTGAAGGGCGAAGCGAGCAACGCGATCGCTCATCTACCGATTACCGACAATAATTTCGCAGTCGCGTGGAAGTTAATTACGTCGCGGTACGAGAATAAGCGCCGCTTGATCACGACGCACCTTGCCACGTTATTCTCGCTCCCGAAAGTAACCTCCGAATCCGCGCCGGAATTACGTAATCTACGCGACCGAATCAATGCCTCCACGCAAGCGCTCAAAAATCTAAACCGTCCCGTCGATCAGTGGAGCGACATTATTGTATTCCTCGGCGTTCAAAATTTAGATCGATCGTCCCGGAAAGCGTGGGAGCTCAAACTCGAAACCGCGAGCGAGTTTCCCACGTACGCCGAATTCGACACGTTCCTCGAATCGCGATCGCGAGCGCTCGAAGCAATGGCGCCTATTCAAATTGGCGCTCCAACCGAAACTTTGACCGTTAAACGACCGAAAGCAAAGTCACTCGCGACGCACGTAACCGCTGTTTCGACCGTGACCTGCCCTGTTTGTCGACAGAACCACCTTATTTATCGGTGCCCGGCGTTCGTCGCCCAATCGCCGTCCGATCGCTACAACATCATAAAAACACGACGACGTTGTATTAACTGTTTTTCGGCAAAACACGCGAACGTGCAATGCCCGAGCCAACACCATTGTAAGGAATGCAAGCAGCGGCATCACACGCTCCTGCATTTTCCACGCGTTTCCGAAGATCCGCGCGCCGCCAACCCAAGCCCAGCCGTCGCTTCCGAAAACAAGCCCACGATCAGCGCCAATCTGGTCTCCGACTCGCCAACTCGTTACGGCGTGCTCTTATCAACTGCCCATGTACAGGTCCATTCACAACACGGGCGGCGTACCACCGTCCAAGCGCTCCTGGACCAGGGCTCCGCGGCGACGTTGATTTCGGAGAGGACCGCTCAGTTGCTGCGCCTCAACCGAACGCGGCAACTTATTCGAGTCACCGGTATCGGCGAAGCGCAATCCGTCGCACACTCCACGGTCCGGATCACCGTTTCTCCAGCGATGAAGGATCGACCTGCGTACTCGACGACCGCGGTGATCTTGAAAACGCTCACTAATTACGTCCCACCTAGAAAACGAACCGAAATTAATTGGTCTCATATTTCAGACCTGGAGCTGGCCGACAGCAACCCCATGAGCTCGGAGCCGATCGACCTGATTATCGGGGCCGATCTATACAGCCAACTCATCGTCGGAGGCATACGAAGGGGCTTACCTGCAACTCCGGTTGCCCAGAATACCACTCTCGGGTGGATCCTATCCGGTCCCATCGCATCCTCTCAAACCCTACCTTCCATCGGTGTCCATCACTGCGCCAGTATTGAGCCGCTCGACCAAGCCCTCAGACGGTTCTGGGAAATTGAAGAAATCTCAACATGTAGTCTCCTGTCAAAGGACGACGAACGGTGCGAGCACCACTTCCGTAATACACATACCCGTGATCCAGCTGGACGCTACATCGTCCGCCTACCATTTCGACAAACGCCACCTCTCGATCCCGATCCTCGGGATCGCGTGGATCCCAGCGCTCGACCGCTTCCAGGTTCGGCTCCATCACCCCACCGAGCCGACCAACACCAAGAGAGCAGTCCTGTCAGTCCTGGCACGTCTCTTCGACCCGCTGGGCTGGATCGCTCCGGTCGTTGTCACGGCCAAGCTGATCATGCAGCGACTGTGGGCGGCACGGTGCGACTGGGACGAACCTATCCCGGATAAGCTTCACCTCGAGTGGCAGACGTATCTCGGTCAGCTTCCGGATCTCGCCGCCACCCAGATCCCTCGTCCAATAGCGTCTGGCCCGGTCCGAAGTCGAAGTCTTCACGGCTTCGCCGACGCCTCCTCTATGGCCTACGCTGCAGCCGTTTATATCCGCAGCGTGCTTCGGGACGGACGCGTCGAAGTTGCCCTCCTCGTGGCGAAGTCACGGGTGGCCCCTGTGAAGACCATCAGTGTGCCTCGCCTGGAGCTGAGTGCCACGCTCTTGCTAGCCAACCTCGTTGCATTCGTACGCCTATCGCTCCGATGCGAACAGTGCGAAACCCACTGTTGGACCGACTCGAGCATCGTCCTCACCTGGCTCAGCCAATCTCCGGCGAAATGGAAGACTTTCTTCGCCAACCGGGTCGCCAAAATTCAGACCACTCGTAGACGTGTACTGGCACCATGTCCCCACGCAGGACAATCCCGCCGACTGTGCTTCACGAGGCATTTCTCCACGCCAACTCCAGAGTCGCCCACTCTGGTGGCATGGGCCAGCATGGCTCAAAGAAACCCCCGAGGTTTGGCCGATTCGCACCTTCGACTCAACCTACCACACCGAATGCGAAGCGCGTCCCGTCTCAGTCGCCAGCATGGTCTCAACCCCTGACCCGTTCGATTTGGCATCGCGCTACTCCTCGTGGCCGAAGTTGATCCGCGTAACCGCGTATGTACAGCGATTCATTAAAAGGCTGCGGTCACAACCTTGCGGCTACGAAATGACGGCGTTCCTTCCCGACGAGGTCGCCAGCGCAAAAAGCCACTGGCTCAAGCGGATCCAAGCCGACACCTTTCCGCAAGAACTGCGCACACTCGCCGCTCACGGAACCGTCCCAAAATCGAGTCCGTTATCATCCTTGAACCCGTACCTCGATTCTGACGGGCTCATCCGAGCCAAAGGACGGCTGTCGAAGGCGCAGCTCCCTGAAAACGCAAAAGAACCTATCATCCTCCGCTCCCATCCTCTCCTATCCCTCCTAATACACCTCACCCATCTCACTCACCTTCATGCAGGCCCGCAGCTCACCCTCGCGTGCCTCCGACACGAATATTGGATCTTGCGAGCACGCGCAACAGTGCGAGCCGTCTTGTACGGGTGCGTTCCATGCACCCGGGAGAAGGCCGCCATCCCACACCAGCTCATGGGGGATCTGCCGGCCTCGCGCACCACTAAAACCGAAAGAGCGCTCGTTCACACAGGCGTCGACTACGCAGGCCCAATCCAAGTTCGCACCGCCCGTGGAAGGGGGCACAAATCAAAAAAGGCGTACATAGCCGTATTTGTATGCCTCACCACAAAGGCAATTCACTTGGAAGTGGTTTCCGACTATTCGTCTGCAGCATTTCTTGCCGCTTATCACCGGTTCGTTTCCCGAAGAGGCATACCGCGCTCCATGGCCTCCGATAACGGCACCACCTTCCAAGGGGCGAACCGCGAACTAACCGCAGCGTACCGCGCCGCCACTCGCGACACCAATGTCCGAAATAAATTCGCGATCGACGGCGTATCGTGGCACTTTCTACCCCCCGCAGCCCCTCATTTTGGAGGACTGTGGGAGGCAGCGATCAAAAGTGTCAAGCACCACCTTAGACGGTGCATCGGGGCACATACCCTCACCTTTGAGGAGCTGTCGACCTTCCTCTGCCGCGTCGAGGCTTGCCTCAACTCCCGCCTGATAGCATCGACGTCCGACTGCTTCGACGATTATTCCGTCCTCACACCGGGGCATTTCCTAATCGGTGCCGCTCTCGTCGCGAGTCCGGAAGCCAGCGTCCTCCACCTGGCGGAAAACCGGCTGTCCCGATGGCAGCTCATCCACCGCCTTACGGAAAACTTCTGGAAAGCCTGTACGCGATATAATCACTACGACACAAAATGTCAACGCATCTACGCAGTTCGTCGTGTGACAGCGGGCGACCGACCGCACCCGAATACCCGCGACACCAGCCGATTCCGCCGATCACCCGTTCCGGCCACCGAGAAGACACGCACGCGCGAACATCGCCACGCTTGCGCCACGGCAATTCCGTGTTGAACGTATCCGTTCAACGGGGGGGGGGGGGGGTGTTTGGGAATCGGCGCCGAAATTCAATCTGCGCGCGCTCGAGCGCGGCGCTAATTAGTTCCCGAACACGTTCCTCCCCGCGAATCAGCCCACGGCACACCAGCCAATCGTCGCACTCGCGAGTGACGACATCCGCGAGCGATGCCCGGAATCGGCCTTCTTTTTCCGCGAACCGTCGGCGCACAACCACGTGTCTTGAGAATCGATTCCGTCGTTTTAACAGTTTATCTGTACCGCATCGCGCGTAAATCGCAAACTCAGTCAAGTGGATCACACGTGTCATTTATTTTCGACTGTGTACCTTGCTGTTACCAAATACAAGAGTGATTCAACAAAGTGTTACATGAATTCTCGTACAAACTAACCGACCACGTGCTCTCTCCTACCTTTCCGCACGTATCGTATCGTCGCGCACGGAGTTTTCGCCCGAACCGTTTCCGAACATCCGCCTAGAATTTCCAAGCCTTCCGATAAGGCTGTCCCAGCCACCCATTCCCAAACACTTACAAAATTTATTAAACCATACGGCAGCCCGCTTATTACTATATTTAAAAGAGGTAGTAAGTAATTTAAATAATAGCAATACATTTGAATTGGTAAGTAAGTGGGGGTGTGACGGTTCACAGCAGTCACTATATAAACAAAAATTTGAAAATAGCTCTGATACTGATGCGAGTATATTTCAATGTTCGTTAGTACCATTACAATTAATCAATTCCACTGATAAAGGAGTCGCGTGGAAAAATCCGGTACCATCATCCCCGGGATATTGCAGGCCAATAAGAATAAGATTCGTGAAGGAAACTACTAATATTATAAATGGAGAAGTAAATTATATACAAACGAAGATAAGGAGTTTACAAGAAACGAAAACTACAGAAAATAACAGATCCATATCTGTCAAGCATAATTTGATATTCACTATGCTTGGTGGTTGTTTGTTGCTCGTGATTATCCCGAAGGATGTTCGAGCCTATGATGTTGATTTACACGCGATGTGTCGACTAATGGTAGGAGTTTTCCTTGTGTAATAAAGGAAGACCAAATATAGCAAACTAAGAAAGTGGACTGTATTTACAATGATTGAGTCGGTCGAATACGAACGACTAGCGTACAAGAGAGCAGCTAGAGAACGTCGTTTTCCCTAGCGTGCTTGGAGTCGAATTGATTGGGAGGATCGAGTCAAGAACCCACGTAAGGGTAGATCCTCCCTCTACTTCGGGATTTTCCTCCCTTCCCTGGGTGATAAGAAATATCCAGGATTGGCCAAGACGAGGACCAATTGGGGGTGGACGGTTGGAAAGTGTAAAACAGTGGTAAAATATGAAATGCTGTTACAAGCACTTCTTCAACAATGAGATGCTACATTTGCGGAGCTACTGGTAGAAAATTAAATAATTTAATAGTGAAAAACGAAGTGAATCCGAAATCACTGGAATTAGGTTTATCAATTTTACATGCTCGAATACGGTTATTTGAACATATACTACATGTATCCTACAAACTACCAATCATGAAGTGGCAAGTAAGATCTGAAAATTAAAAATATTTAACAAAGGCTATAGCCGGTTTTGGGGGCCAAATCGGCCCTGGAAGGGATTTTATTCCAATTTGCGCCATTCGATAGCCTACCAAAAAAGATACCTTTCAGCCAAGTTTTAGCCCTATAGCTCATCTGTAAGGGTAGTTATAGAGGAAAAACGGAAATCCAGTTTTTGGCCCATTTTCCCCATTTAATGACAATTTAAAATTCTGAAAAAAATCTGACACATTTCGGACACCAAACCACATACTTTGAGTCGTTTTCAGATTTTTTCCGTTGTAAACTCTGGCTGTAAAAATCGAAAAACACGAAAAAAATCGAAAAAATGCAGATTTCATATGAAAATCTAAGAGTGACCCAATCAGAATTAATTTAGCAATAAGATATTGTCCTAAGTATTATGCTCAATTTTTTTCAAATTCCTGCGATTGGTGCGTCATAGTAGGAAAAAATAAAAACCACTTTTTTCGGCGTTTTTTCCGTGAAAAACTAAGTTATAATTATCGTAAAAATATATTATGTAATATTAAACATCTCTAAGTTCAGGGAAACATCGTCCAGACTTTAAAAATTGCGTAATACAAAAAACAACAATTATACTACGCAGGATATATCCCAATATTTCGAAGGTATTTTCAACGGCGCCGGTTGGTGCAGTAGCTATGGTCTCCAAGTGCGGAACCGCTGAAGACTTTTTGGTCCAGGTTCGGATCTCGCCCCGGTCCAATTTTTTTTTTCTTTTGTTCGGAATTCTGCACGAATTCCGGCAAGGAGACGGATGACGGTTCCCCCAAACACTACATGCGCTATTTAATTCAGACGCCTAGTTGGTACCTGTCGCGCTATCTATGAGTGCGACACGATACAGTTTACCTGTCGCTAATTAGCAGGATTAACGTGCTCACGTGTGGTGTCGCGAGCCGTCATCCGCCCTCCCCACTCTCAATCTTCTCGCGCCGAGGAAGATTTCCGGTGTTCTTCTCCGTTCTTCGCCACGTGCACGCGTCGTTCTTTTGCTTCCTGCCCGTTTTCGGCAAGTCTAACGCCACGAAGAAAACGTGAATTGAGTAACGTGTAAGGACGTCCCGTAAGGGAGAATTAAAACTACCAATTTTGACTTCATTATCAAAACGAGGACGTGCTCCTTTTCGGTGTACGGCTGTTTCTCCGACCTCACGTTTTTTTCCAACCACGTTGTGTTTTCCGCTCCCGATCGGCATAGCACGGAGTGGACTGGAACCACTCCAGCCACCTCCAGTATTTAATTACTAGGCAATTGAATAATTCGCAACATCTTTAATCACATGTTTTTTCTATTTCTAACCGTATGATTGTTGTTACGCTGTTGTAAAAACATTTTTTAACTATGTTTAAACTATTTTTTAATAATTTTCCGGAAAAATATTTTTGGAGTACTTTCGGCCTTTAGTCATCTACGGGCTGTATTACTTATCTACTTAAAATTTTTTACATGGAATAAGGGATTGATTATTTTTGTGACAGAAAATATATACATGAAGTATTATTAGGAATAATCTGTAATAATTATAGGTGGATTGGTATGCAGTGGAATCATGTATGGCGTTTTCAGTCTTCGTCGCTATCTTCGTCAATTGTCGGTGTTATTTGGTCGTTATTGAAAATTCTGGTGAGCAACTCTGCTGGCCGAACTATGTCTGTGTCGTATCGAGCATAAAATAAATATTAAATGATAGCAGCTACATGTGAGCAACATCCAATAGTGCGATTACCATTGGCACATTCACAACAATACCGTTTTATACCGGAATGACCAGTTGTGTTTGGTATATAATCTATGTAGCATTTGTACGTTTTGCGGTTGATATGTCGCGATTTTACTTCGAATTTTACAATATTATTATTTTCTATTAAATAACGGACATTAATTTTATTATCGTGTTCACCCATTATCTCGGCCAAATACGAAACAGCTTAAGATAATTGGTATGATCCCGTGAAAAGTATCTTCAAATCGTCTTCTGTCATTTCCGGAAAATCAAAAATATCGGTGGAAGATATGTTTTTAAACGACGTTTTTCTGCGACAGCTGCTCGTTGCTTGTAAAAGATATAATAAAAAACGGCAAAGACTATTGGAACACCTCAATAAAGCAATGTCTACGGCTCGATTGTTTCAGTTAAATGCCCAAAGTCCTGAATCGAAAACGTCCTTCATCAGGAATTTTTCCAGACAACAATGGTTATAGTTGTCCGAAGCATAAACCTCGTTTTCATAATATCCATAATAATATTTTTACTTGACAGAAACAGATACAACAATACCTCCCGACCCCAATATAACACTAGATTTATTATTAACAATAAGTAATGTACCGACTAAAGATAAAAGATTTAATAGACAAGTCGATGCACTTATTCCATGTAAAAAAATGTTAAGTAGATAAGTAATACAGCCCGTAGATGACTAAAGGCCGAAAGTACTCCAAAAATATTTTTCCGGAAAATTATTAAAAAATAGTTTAAACATAGTTAAAAAATGTTTTTACAACAGCGTAACAACAATCATACGGTTAGAAATCGAAAAAACATGTGATTAAAGAAAAAAAAAATTGGAGCGGGGCGAGATCCGAACCTGGACCAAAAAGTCTTCAGCGGTTCCGCAGTTGGTGACCATAGCTACTGCACCAACCGGCGCCGTTGAAAATAATTTCGAAATATTGGGATATATTCTGCGTAGTATAATTGTTGTTTTTTGTATTACGCAATTTTTAAAGTCTGGACGATGTTTCCCTGAACTTAGAGATGTTTAATATTACATAATATATTTTTACGATAATTATAACTTAGTTTTTCACGGAAAAAACGCCGAAAAAAGTATTTTTTATTTTTTCCTACTATGACGCACCAATCGCAGGAATTTGAAAAAAATTGAGCATAATACTTAGGACAATATCTTATTGCTAAATTAATTCTGATTGGGTCACTCTTAGATTTTCATATGAAATCTGCATTTTTTCGATTTTTTTCGTGTTTTTCGATTTTTACAGCCAGAGTTTACAACGGAAAAATCTGAAAACGACTCAAAGTATGTGGTTTGGTGTCCGAAATGTGTCAGATTTTTTTCAGAATTTTAAATTGTCATTAAATGGGGAAAATGGGCCAAAAACTGGATTTTCGTTTTTCCTCTATAACTACCCTTACAGATGAGCTATAGGGCTAAAACTTGGCTGAAAGGTATCTTTTTTGGTAGGCTATCGAATGGCGCAAATTGGAATAAAATCCCTTCCAGGGCCGATTTGGCCTCCAAAACCGGCTATAGCCTTTAAACAAAAATTATAAACAAAAATTTGCAACGTATACAACAGAGACAGCAGAAATGTACGTTTGATTATATGGGTGGTATCCCATGTCACCCACAACACACAAAATATTAATTCACGGACCAAAAGTCATAGAAAATACAATTTTGCCTATTGGGCAATTATCAGAAGCAGCCGAGGCGAGAAACAAACATTTTCGCCAGTATAGACGGAGTTATGTCAGAAAGTTTTCCAGGAAGGCATGTAATGTGGATGTCATCAACAGACTCTTACTTCTGATCCCCTTTGAACAAGTTTAAGACAACCTAGAAGAAAAAAGACAATGGCGTTCCTGAAAGAAAGTTTGGATTTATTTCTCCCCTTTGAGCCTATAAATTCTACAAATGAAAGCGAGACCGAATATGCAGAAGAAGAAATATCTGAAGAAGAAACTTCGAACGCATTGTCTGACGAAAATTGATTTTATTCATTGAAAAATATTATTTATATATATTCTTATTAAAATGTTATTTCTACATATATATATACATTCTGCATTACAATTATATTCTACCACATTTGAAAATGGTTTCCATGTAAAAGTAATTTTTTCCGACTTTCCGGTGTAAATACCCCACTGTGCGTCGCAAAGAATTATTTGCGCGTAATTTTTCGCATTAACGTTTTTATTTATCGCATGCACAAATTTCATAAATTTCTCCGCAATCTCTGGTACTATGTCTGTTAGCCATGAATAAATATTCTCGATACAAAATTCTAATTTGTATAAATTTCTCATCGTCTTTTCTGTAATGTAAATCGCAGTAAGAGAATCGACAAATTTTAACAAATTCATCCCCTCGACGTTAACCGCATACAACATTACAGATTCATTGATCGGCTTACCCTATCTCGGCTAATTAGTTACATACTCTTTGGTGCTCATCAGCTCTTTCCAAGCTGACATCAAAAATGAAATTTCGTTACCTCTGTTAACACCAATAGTTATTTCTACGAATAGACTGTCATCGACGCGTATACCAATTTCGAGATATTTAAAATTGAAGGGAATTATATGTGTTCGGCAACCACAGCGATTTATTCTTTATTAAGAGAGGTATCCCTTTGAGGAGTTACACACAAGAAG
Source organism: Halictus rubicundus (assembly GCF_050948215.1). Classification (NCBI taxonomy): domain Eukaryota; kingdom Metazoa; phylum Arthropoda; class Insecta; order Hymenoptera; family Halictidae; genus Halictus; species Halictus rubicundus. The sequence continues at coordinate 174,160 of NW_027488748.1, read as the reverse complement.
CCCTTAGCGCGCGTCCGCTCGCGTTTATATACTTGCGCTGGGTCGAACATTCTAGATGTCTGACGTGTGAACTCTTTATTGGAATCGCAACCATCAGATGTTTTGCTGACGGATTAATGACCGTTGGGTGATGCGTCTACGTCCTCGCACGTCGATGAGTCCTCGCGGATTTGCTTACGCGAATACATGTTCTCGGTTTCTTTCCTAGCCTTCGCTGTCAGCTGTTTTTGCTGACGGGTTAACGGCCGCCACAAAATAATTGCCAGCGATCGAATACCTCCGACAAAGGATTCGCGTTCGAATATTGCGTGGCGGTGGCGGCGGCGGCGGCATCAGACTTTTGTTCGGAACTACGGAGATCTGCGGTCGGTGTTCTTGTTGCGACTCCTGCGGATGAACTCTACAAAGATATTTTCACAATAGCTGAATGCTTTCGAACAAACCTTATTCATTTTTTTCTACTTACGAGTCAGCTTTCCTTTTTTCACATACATGCGCGCACCTTCGGCGTTATTAAATAAATTTTTATGCGCAGAACCAGCATTCGACATAATGAGACGGAGTACTGCTAAAACAGGCAACAGCGGTAAATGGATAAAGTGGCAAACAGAACGCACACGCGGTTGTAGTTATACAGTTTACATATCTATACGACCGCTTTCGTTGATTTCACTACTTAAAACGAAACTTGAAATACGCGTAGCGATGAATCGCCACCTATTTAAATGCGTCTCGAGCGATAAAATGTATCCGCTCGCAAATTTACAAGAGCGAGAGAAAAAACAACCTCTCTCGATCTCGCCGCGAAAAGCATGAATGCAATTAACGAAGGGATGTGGTGCTGTAGAATAAAAAACAGCGCGATAATGAAAAAACCGTTGACGCGATCGCAACTGGCAAAAGGATGTGGTTCTGCGAGAGAGACGCCGTCTCGCCAAAATGCAACGGCCTCGCGACATGAAACCGCGAGAGAGAAACGACCTCTCTCTCTATCTCCCGCGAAATATTATAAAAATTGCCGCGCGGCAAGATTGAGAGAGAGACCCCTCTCTCCCGCGAAATATTATAAAAAATGGCCGCGCGCCAAGAAGACGCAAGAGTGAGAGAGAAACGACCTCTCTCTATCTCCCAGCGAAATATATCGCAACCTTCAAGGTCAAATCATATTGCAGAATACGGTTGCAACGATAATGAGCTACTTCGGCGTCGACGAAATCCGGATGCAGCGATAAGAAACGCTATCCCGATAATGGATGTGCCGAAACCGCAAGGCGATAACCCCCACCACCGCACCTCGGCGCCAGAGCGATAGCGCCGGAGCGTTCCCCTCTCGCCCCGCAAGAGAATAACCCCCCTCGCAACTGAGTTAGAAACCGCCTTATATACCTACTTAGGTTATACCAGAATTAGGTTATCCTAGAAAATACAAAAATATACAAGAATATACAAGAGAATACCAAAATACACTGGAATATACCAGATCATACTTGAATATACCGGAATATAACAGAAAATGACAGAATATACTAGAGTATACAGGAAAATACAATAATATACAAGAATGTATAAGATTATACCCGAATATACTTAAATATAACAGAACATACTAGAATATGCACGGATATAATACAAAGAATATACAAGAATATACCAGACTTTACTTCAATACACCTGAATATACCAAAACATAACAGAAGACACCAGAATAGCAGCATATGGGCTCCATGTTCTATCTGAGGCCCAACCGTCTACAGGCAAGGCGGCTCTTCGAGGGAAGGACATGGCAATGAGGGGAGTCCTTCGCCGATTACCTCCACCAGAAGGTGATCCTGGCAACCCGCGGCTCCATAGAGGAAGAGGAGCTAATAGACTGTATCATAAGCGGGCTACCCGATCCCGTCCTCCAAGACCAGGCCCGGCTACAGCGGTTCCGGACCATGACGGATCTGCTGGAGGCATTCGAGAAGATCGCGATCCGGACGACGGCTACGAACGCGCCGCCCAAGAGAGCAACTGCAGCGCCAGCACCCCGGCCCGCCAGCGCAGCGAGCGCCACGCCGAGGCGATGCACCAACTGCGGCAACCGAGGACACCCCGCAGCGAGCTGCCCCGCCCAAAGGTCGTAAGTGCTTCAACTGCAACGACTACGGTCACATCTCGCGCGAATGCCCCAAGAAAACGCCCGCGAAAGACGTCCTCGCCGTCGCGGCGTCCACCGCGAACAAATACCGCAAAGACGTTCGCGTCAACGGATGCGCCGCGGTCGCCGTGCTCGACACCGGTAGTGACGTGTCGCTGATCCGCGAGGATATATACCGCGAAGTCGGGGCACCCACGTTAACACGCGAAGAACTGTACTTACGCGGGATAGGCGCCGAACGCTGCAGCACGTTGGGGAAATTCAGGGCCGAAATAATCGTCGACGGGGAAATACGAGAGGCAACGCTGCGCGTCGTGGAGAACACGGTCTTGGAATACGGTGTGTTGCTCGGCTTCGACGTCAATGACGTTGGCAACGCGGTCACGAGTCGTAGATAGCATCCCCGAAATCCTACACATACGGCACGAACCCTCACGCGACACGATCGACGTCTCACACATCGATAATACGGAATTACGCGACGAGATAGAAACGGCCGTACGCGATTATAAGCCAAACGCAATTCGGGAGTTCGGAGTCACGATGCGGATAATCTTAAAAGATAACGAGCCGGTTTACCAGCGGCCGAGAAGGCTCTCTCCCTCCGAAAGGGGCGAGGTCAACCGACAGATCAGCGAGTGGGAATGCGACGGTGTCGCGCAACCCTCTCTTTCGGAGTACGCGAGCCCAGTCGTCCTGGTCAAGAAGAAGGACAATACCACCCGCCTGTGCGTAGACTATCGGCAACTGAACGCGAAGATAGTTCGAGATCGGTACCCCCTCCCGCTAATCGAGGACCAGCTCGATTTGCTGCAAGGTGCCTCGGTGTACAGCACGATCGACCTGCGGAACGCGTTTTTCCACGTACCGGTCGAGCAGTAAAGCCGGAAATACACGTCTTTTATCATACCCGACGGGCAAAACGAATTCCTGAAGGGTCCCGTTCGGCCTTTGCAATTCGCCGGCGGTCTTTCAGCGATTCATAAACGTTGCGTTCAGGTACCTGATCACGGAAAAAACGGTACTAACGTACATAGACGACTCAGTCATACCCGTAACGGATCACGAGAACGGCACACGACGGCTCATAGCGGTTCTCAAGCGCACGGCAGAATGCGAGCTACGAATTAACTGGACCAAATGCGGGTTCCTTAAGGGCCCGGGTCAGTCACGTGACTTTTCAAGATTCGGTGGTCGGTATCTGCCGTACAGTTTCCTTTACAGAAATGGTATTACGTACAAATGTGTAGCTGACTGATGAATACGAGATGGAGCTATCGTCGTATTCTATTATGAATCAGAAAGAGAACTCGATTGACGTTGCAACACAAGAGGTGTGTGACGAGGAAGCTAGATTTTACTGCGTTGTCAGCTTTTAAAAGGGCAATGTTGCCGTATCATATTCATATAAACACCGTCGATGATCGCATGGAAAGCGTTCGAGCTGGTTCGAGCGGTTTCTTTTCTTCCTTTCGGATCTGTCGAAATTTGGAGGCTTATTCCTTCTTAATTTAAAATATGGAATTTTCAATTGTAAATAATTGTATTAAACGATCATTGAATATGGACTTGTTTAAAAATCTTCTTAATTTTTTAAACTTTCTATACAAATATAACACGAATATATGTATATGTAAAATTTACAGAACAAAAGTATAGTTTTAAAAATTACGTTTTTTATATATTGTTAACAAATGGTAACACATCAATATAATTGATTTGAATTTTAATACGAAGAGTATTATTTTTCGACGTGGAAATGAAACGTATAAACAATTACGGCATGATTAAAATATTAAAAACATTAAAAGATATTAAAAAGATAAAAATAAGAAATATTATAAAAAAACAAAAAACCCGACTGCGAAAAGAATTAAAAAGAGAAGAAACAAAAAACTAATTTATCAAATAAAATATTGATAATAAATAAAATAAAAAATAAAAAAATAAATAGAAAGTATAAATTATCAATAATTCTTTTCGCAGCAAGATTTTTTGTTTTATTAATAATATTTTTTATTTTTATCTCTTTAGCGTATGTCGCGGTCAGGTTTTTTGTTTGTTTTGTTTGAAACGTGCGTAAATCGCCTCATCTGGATAAGCTCTAAAGAGTCACAAGGATAGCGAAGAGCCATCCCGAGAGTGAACAAGATAGACATACTACGACGAGCGACCGCGATCGAGCTCTAGCACTTGAAAGCAGAGTTGGGCAAAATATTCATCTAACAATAAATAAAAATGTCGAATAACCAATAAAAGATAAAAAAAGTCTTTACTCGTCGAGAATCGAACAAATAATTTATTCGACGAGAATTTATCCGACGAATAAAGATAATTTTTTTTATTCGAAGCGGATTTATTCGAACTTCGAATAATTTTTCCATCTTTGATCTGTATCTTTTATTCGAAGGCTTCGAATAAATCTTCGAATAACTTTTGCCAGCTCGAATAAACAGTGACGAGGTCCGACGAGCTCCGAACTTCAAAGACCCAGCGACTGACAAATGGCATACAATGTAAGCAGATAAAGAATCGCGCACGAATGAAAGTTTAAACTTTTAGATTTTTCAATATACCTTCATGAAATTGTGACGAGTGAATTGATGGGATTTTCCTGATGAAAATGAGTTCAAATTCGAGTGTAATCGAACAATTTTCATTGATACGTAATGTTACGATAAAAATTACAATCTCATTGAAGATAGTTCAAATGATGTCGTGTTTGGACTCATTTTCATCGGAATAAGCTCTTTTCTTTTCTGATAAAAATTACACCGAACATGATATAATTAGCATCACATTTAATTGACGATTACAAATTCTATCAAGTACAAGCTTGCTGCACACAAGTTCTCGTACAATCGACCGAAGCAAGGATGTTTTGTGTGAGTTCTGGGCCAAGGTCGAATATTTTCATTTTATTCATACGAAACTGATCCGATTTCCACATAGAATATTTAAATGTTTAGTAATCTGTTAAATTCAAATTTTGTAATGTAACAAATACATTGTAATATTTGTTGTAATTTCTTTGAAATAATGCCACAACAATTTCTAGTGGTGGTTCAGAGTCACCACTCGAGTGCAAAGGGTTAACAATTTCTTTTTCTCTTTTGTATAATGTGGTACTGTATGTAAGCTCATCGGTATACAAATGTGATCGCAATTTCATATGATACATGAAGCTACAGCTACGACTATGCTATATGCGTATATGGACAACTGCACATTGCTTGCATGAGTCCGAAACATCAAACTAGCGAAGTATTTGGATGTATAGGAAAATTATATACATATACACACATATACAGACGCACGTTGCCGATGAGCGAATAGGCATCGAACATAACCACAATCTACGCTTGCAGTTTCCTCCAATCCCACTTCGACAGTCCTTCTACTTAGGCGCCACCTGATGAGCTCCAGCTCAACTAAACTTGTCACATTTTTTGCTCTATATTATCGATATCATGAATTCTGACGCTAGAAAGCCATGCCGAAACGGGAAACAAGTTTTCGCCTTTATTTCGCAACAGAATCAAGACAAATTATAGCTCAATTTGTAGCTGGAGATATTTTCTATTGCGGGCTGGTCTCGACATCATCCAGAAAACTCATCCAATGGCATAAAAATGCTTGAATTCCACGGCACGTGCATAATCAATGTTTGGCCTACTTCTAACGCTCATATTTCTAAATATCTCCATAATCTCGTCAGCTCATGACCAGCCCGCATTAGATTGAACCTTCCTCTTTCGAATGAGCCCTTTACCAGCGACAAAATATTCCTTTTTAAGGACGAAAACTTGATCCCCGTAAAACCATATTTTGTCGGTAATGTAGTCAATCTACTTTTGGCGCTCCGGGCCCTTAAGACACGCGTGAAGTATCTCGGGCACATAGTGGAGGGAGGCACCGTGCGCCCCTCGGAAAGTAAAACCAAAGCGGTAGCTCGGTTTCCGACACCGACCACGATTAGGCAGGTGCAGAGCTTCCACGGGTCGCGCGCTGGGCACTGCTGCTGGAGGAATTCCAGTACTCGATCGAGCATCGTCCAGGGAGCACGATGCAACACATCGACGCGCTCAGTTGCATCCCCGGGTCAACATGCCTCGCAATTGAGAGCGAGGAAAGCGTTACAGCGCGAGTCCGCCGGGCGCAGGAACGCGACGACGCCTTGCAAAAAATAATAACGGGCATCAAGGAACGAGGGGTCGACGGATACGTGATACGACGGGGGCTGCTAATGCGGGAAGTAGACGGTGACCTGCGTATCGTCGTGATCCGGGAAATGCAAACGCAGGTCACACGGAAAGCACACGAAAACGGGCACTTTTCGGCCGTAAAAACCGAGGCGCTGCTCAAACGCGACTACTGGTTCCCTTCCATGCGAGCGAAAGTCGACAGGGTAATCGATAATTGCATCGACTGTATCCTCGCAGAACGGGAAAAAGGGCGGCAAGAAGGGTTCCTACACGCGATCGAGAAGGGAGATCGGCCGCTCGAGACGTACCACGTCGACCTACTCGGTCCTCTTCCGTCGACGCGCAAACAGTACCGGCACATCTTCGTCGTGGTGGACGCGTTCACGAAATTTGTATGGCTATATGCCACGAAGACCACGAGCGCGGAAGAGGTCATGGACAGCCTGCGTAAGCAGGCAGAGGTCTTCGGGAACCTCCGGAGGATAATCTCCGATAGAGGCACGGCCTTCATGTCTCACGCCTTCAGGGACTACTGCAGCGACGAAGGAATCGAACATTCCCTCATCACCACCGGCGTACCACGAGGTAACGGGCAGGTGGACCGAGTGAATCGAACGCTGATCCCGTTGCTAACGAAAATATCCGCACCAAATGCCACCGAATGGTACAAGCATCTCAAGAGGGCCCAGATGCTGCTCAACGCCACACTCCACCGAAGCACAGAGGTATCACCGTTCACGCTGCTCTTCGGAACGCAGATGCATCTGAAAGACGACGCTCAGGTGCGTGATATCCTCGAGTCCGAGCTGTCAGTTATGTTTCAGACAAACCGGGACGAAATGCGCCAGCAAGCCAAGGAAAGGCTGCAACGTATCCAGCAGGAGAACCAACGGCAGTACGACCGGCGAGGGAAAAAGGCCACCCTGTACCAGGAGGGAGACTTGGTCTCCGTGCAACGCACCCAGGCTGGACCAGGGCTGAAACTGGCCGGGAAGTTCCTGGGACTGTACGAGGTGACGCGCGTACTACGAAACGGCCGTTACCTAGTGACAAAAGTCGGAGAGCACGAAGGACCCCGGCAAACCTCAACTTCGACGGACCACATGAAAAGATGGATCAGCGCAGACGACGAAAGCGGAGAGGATGAGGGCGAAGTGGAGGAAGATAGCTGAGGGCAGCTATCGATGCAGGACGGCCGAGTGTGAGCATGACTGCACCGCGAAGGCCACCAACCGGCCGAGTCACTGCCCGCGCGCCAAAAATAAACGCCGCGCGCCCGACCGTCTAATGTCGCACCTTTCTTGACACAATGTAAACGGCTGGGGACCGGGGGAATGAACTGGCCTATAAACATAGGCCAGTGTCATCGCCCGTACCCCAACCGGGTCACGGAAAAAACCCATGTAGGTGCATTCGATCGCACCTGTGTGTACAGCAATAAAGACAGGCCGCGGAAGACGCGGAACAGCTTTTTTGGTGAAACGCGACGATACGAACAGCACCACGGAAACACGATTAACGATTACGTCTCATGGCTTACGATTAAGGATTTACGATTGCGAATACGACTTACGGGACACGTTTAAGGATTACGAATACGGACACGTTTTATTATACTTTTCGCGATATCATTGTAGCTTCCGCCGCTATTCAGAATAAAGGGCACATACTTTTTATACTAAGAATCTTGTTCCTACATCTACATGAATATACCAGAATATACGAGAATATACTGCAATATACAGGGTGGCCCACATAACTCTGAACAGCTCAATATCTCGAAAACTATGCCATCGATTTTAAAGTTCTTAGCCTTAAATTGCATGGAACTGAAGGGCCTTACTGCTACATACACGTGAAGTGGCCTCCCTTCCCCTTTAACGGGGGAGGGGAGGTACCTTTGTAATTTTAAATGGAACCCTCTATAAAATGTTACATATTTAGATTCTACAGGAAAAAACAAGTCAATTTTGTCTCAAACATTTTTTTGTCAGATACTTCCATGATGAGATATAACAGTTTGAAGTTTCGAGTTGTAGGTACTTGAAGCGCTCGGAAATAGCGTTATGGAATTATACGCGCTTGAGTCCTTTGCTTATTCGTGAAGAAATAAAATGTACTTTAAATTAAATGTTCAAAATGTCCACCACGGGCTTGTAAACATTTATTTACTCGAAACATCAAAGTTGTTCTAACATTTTTTAACATTTCGGGAGTTACTGAAGCGCAAGCGTCACGTATTCTTTGTTTCATATCCTCTTTTGTCGTCGGTGGTTCAAACATAACTTTGTCCTTTACATATCCCCATAAGAAAAAATCTAATGGTGTTAGATCGGGGGATCGAGGAAGCCATTGACGAGGTCCCCCACGACTTATCCATTTGTTCCCAAATTTTTCGTTCAAAAATTGCCTGGTGATGATTGCAAAATGTGGAGGAGCGCCGTCTTGTTGGAACCACATTTCTCTTCTAACGTGCAGTGGCACATCTTCCGAAAGCGCAGGCAAATGATTTTTTAAGAAATCACAATAACTTGCAGATGTTACAGTTTCTTGAAAAAAATAAGGTCCAATCACAAAATCTCCTATTAGGCCACGCCAAACATTTAAAGACCATCGATATTGAAAGGGAACACATCGCATCCAATTTGGGTTTTCCACGGCCCAATAATGCAGATTATGTCTATTTACATGCCCTGAATTCATAAAAGTAGCCTCATTGGAAAAAGTATTTTGCACAAAAAGTCGTTTTCCACAACACCCTGCAGCCACTCACAAAATCTTACGCGGTGATCGTAATCTGCTATCGAAAGCTCTTGTGATAAAACCATGTGATATGGATAATAATTTTGGCGTTTCAAAATTCGTTGAATTGATGAAGGACTAATATGTGATGTTTGTGCAAGTGTACGTTGACTAATATGAGGATTTAATGTAATTGCAGCAAGAATACTGGCACTATTATTTTCATTAGTGACAGCTTTACTAAGCCGCTTTTCTAAATTATCAAATGTTGCATGACATTTTTTGATTCCATAACGTTCAAAAAACATCACTGCTGCGCGCCGATAATTTTTTTGGCATTCACCTAACGTTAATAACATATTCACTTCTGTGTCAAAAGTAGCCATAATCACAATGTTACTGCTTGAATAACAGCTCTAAACTGAAAACGTTTTCATAGATAAGTGAGTCAAACTTGTAACAGACCTGGCTGCGCCAGGCCTGTTCCTGGCCGTGCTCACCCCGAACGCAAACCGCGCCGAACACGACCGACGGATACCGAGATCCGCCGGTACCCGCGAACGCCGCCCCGCGATCCCCGCGCCACCGAACCGATCTTGGCGGGAACCGGAACCCGCCATGATGCGATACCGTCCCGCCGGATGCGTGACGCCACCGGAAAAACCGCCCGCGAACCGCACCGCACCGCACCCCTCGCCTAGCGAGACGAGAGAGACGAGCCGGAAAACGGCCTCTTTGGATTTCCGCCGTCATCGCGAGTAGACCGTCCGAAAAGATCTCTAGCCGCCGATAACGACCGCACCGATCCGACAACGGAACCGTTCGACGCGAAGTCAGGAGACCGAAAACCGATACGAGCCACGCGAGTTTGTGCGAGAAATTGTCGAACCGTTTTCTCCGTATCTTCGCGATCCGCGAAAACCCGCACACGCCGCCGCGTGCAAGTCTGCCTGGAGGTGCCGACCCGAACGCCGAGCGATCGAGGACCGGAACCCGAGTCGCGACCGCCGTAAACCGAAACGCGAACGTCGGGACAGTGAGCGATACTCGCAAAACTCGTGTTGTTGACCGCCCGTTCCCGACCGCCCGTATCCCGCCGCGAACCTTGGCACGGCGAGCCAAATCCGGCCGCGAGGACCCGTTGTACGAGATCCGCCGGGAAACGGACTCGTTACATGGCGCCCGAACAGGGACCTGTTTAACCACGTGGGACCGGCAGGATTACGCCCACGTGGAATTTTCGAGGTTAATTGTGCCGTGGAGTGACGTGAAGTGAGACGCGCGTGCGCCACTCAGTGCCGTTCCGCCGCGACAGTGCCGGTACACGCGCGCCGCCCAGTGCCGTTCCGCCGCAACAGTGCCGGTACACGCGCGCCGCCTGCCGCCGCCGCGACGAAGCAGGACCGCTGACCGAATGGCGGACGGGTGCGAACGTTTGAATCACCGCACCGAAGAAACACGAGTGGATGCCCCGAGGGACACCCACGAAGAGCGGCACCAGCAGGACCACCGACGGATCACCATCCCCCGGGACACCGGACCAGCGGGGCCGACGATGGGCCGAATATATTAACCGCCTGACGAACGACCTGTACACGATGACGGAACCAGGCGTGCAGACGAGGAAAATGTTGTCCGCCGCCGCGACGGCCGAGAGACCGGATCCGCTCCGTAACGTCGACCGGATCCGGAAAACCGGATGTACCACCGACGGGAAAGACCCGCACGCGTTTCTGGAACGCGTGGAGGAGATCCAGGTGGCCTATGCGATTCCGGACGAGGACGTGCTCCGAGCCGCACCCGAGATGCTTCGCGGAAGAGCACAGGCGTGGTACCGTAATGAGCGGGAGGAGATCGCCACCTGGGACGAATTCAAGCGGGCCTTCCTCAGAGCCCATACGTCGTCGCAGACCCGGTACCAGCGACGGCAACGGAATGACGAGAAATTCGCGGAGTTCGTGACCGATATTACCACGCTCATGAGACGAGCACACATCCCGCCGTCCGAACGACTCGAGCTGCTCCACGAAAATATGAGGACGAAATTTCGCTACCTCCTCCCCCGGGGATCCGTACCCGACGTGAAGACGCTCCGCGAGAGAGTCCAGGAACTGGAGCGCGTCGAGGAGCAGGAGGGACGACCGCGCCGAACCCCGACCTACGCTGCCGAACCGACCACGACGACCGCGGACCGCGCTCCGCCGACGGAAGCATACGATGCCGACACGCACTGCTGGAGATGCAAACAGCGTGGGCATACCCGTTTCGAGTGCCGGAACGCGCACCGGAGATTTTGTTCGCGCTGCGGCCGCGACGGAGTGTTGACACGGGAGTGTCACCCGCCGGGAAACGGAGCACGGGCCCCGCCACCGAGGAACGAACGCCGGGCCCACTAAACAACCTGTCGGAGAAAATCCGATACACGCCGCGTCCCGTCCTACCGGTCCGAATCCTCGGTCGGAAATTCGACGCCCTCCTCGACACGGGATCGCAACTCTCCTGCGTCAACGAGGAAGTGCTTGCGTGGGCACACGAGCAAGGGAGACTCCCCTCGACGAGCACCGGCCTCGTGAATCTAGCCGACGGAACCGACATGCGCCCGACGGGCCGCATCCACCTGCCGTTCCGAGCCGGGAAACGGGAAGAAACGGCAGAATTCACCGTGCTGCCGAGGATGGGCACGCCGGTACTACTGGGCATATACGCCATCGCCGCCCTACGCCTGGAAATCAAACCGCCCGTCGAAATCGCCGCCCGGACCGAGGAGTACCACGCCGAGCCGTGCCTCCAACTCGGACTACGACCGTTGCCGGAAGACGAGCGAGAAGCGTTCGACCGGTTCCTCGAAACCGAGCTGTAGCGATTCAACGCCGTGACGGGCCGTACGACGCTCATACGTCACCGGATAAAACTCGTCGACGAGACGCCGGTCAAACAGCGGTACCGCCCCAGGAATCCGGCCATGCAGACTGTTACGGATTGGGACGGAGAATAAACTCTGCTGTGCGGGACGAGCACTTTATTCTACCGTCGAACGGTCGTCACTTACACTGAGTAATTTTACAAAAGAATATGTACAATGTGAAGCCCACAGGTTGGACTTCAGGTTATAATAAATGTATGAAACCGAGAGAATTGCAGAATTATTGTCAGCCGAGCGGCTGAGAATCCAGTTACCGAATCGCTGTAGCTAGACCGGTCCCACGACGCGCGACGTCTGAGCTACTATTTAACGATTTTGAGAGAACTATTTCGCGATGTTAACGTTGGGAGATGAACTAACGATCTGATTGTTGGCGAGCCGCGAGCGGTTTCCTATCACCGCCGGAACGATGACTTGCCGAATTTGAACCCGGGCCAATAGAATGTCTATTATCGCGTCGATAATCGATCCGGCGGCGACAGCCTATGGCACGACTCGCCGTCGATCGACCGTCGATCTCGCGGCGACACGAGCACCCGCCAATAGTGGGGCGGAACGGTGGATCTCGCGTGCGAGATCTGTCGTCACGCGCAGCCAATCCCAAACACAGACCATTATCAACGAGGAGGTCGCGCAGATGCTGAACGACGGAGTCATCGAGCCGTCCAGTAGCCCGTGGAGCTCGCCCGTGGTCGTGGTAAAAAAGAAGGACGGCTGACCACGATTCTGCGTGGACTTTCGCAAATTAAACGAGCGGTCGGAGAAGGACGCGTATCCGCTGCCGCATATTCAGGCCACGTTGGACAAATTTCGAGGGGCCAGGGTCCTCACGACGTTGGACCTGAAGAACGGATACTGGCAGGTGCCCCTGGAAACCGCTAGCCGACCGTTCACCGCCTTTACCGTTCCGGGGCTCGGCCTATTCCAATTCACGGTCATGCCCTTCGGCCTGCACTCCGCTCCGGCGACCTTCCAGCGCCTTCTGGGCCGCGTGATCGGCCCGGAGCTCGAACCGCACGCGTTCGCCTACCTTGACGACATTATTGTCGTCAGCCGGACCGTAGCCGACCACCGACGTCACCTCCACGACGTTTTCCGGCGCCTGCGTGCGGCCGGACTGAAACTGAATCGGGAAAAGTGCCGATTCTGTGTCGACAGCCTTCGATATTTAGGCCATATCGTCGACCAGCAGGGCATCCGGACCGACCCGCAGAAAACTGCGGCCATTGCCCAGATCCCGACGCCGAAGACGAGCAAGGACATCCGCATCCCGCACCAGCTCGATTACAACGCGCCCGAGCCGAGCACAGCGTGGAAGCTGTGCGTATCGAGAGAAGACCGCCCGGCTACCCTGGCCAAGTAAAACGACGACCCCACGGCTGGTCACCTGGGAGTCGCCAAAGCAATCGTACGCCTGGCGCAACGATTCTACTGGCCGGGCATGTTCCGAGATGCCGCCCGATACGTCCGGAGTTGCAAGAATTGCCTGCAGTACAAGGTCCCGCCGCACCCGTTACCAGGACAGCTGCACGCCAACCCGGGGACCGAACCATGGCACACCGTCTCCGTCGACCTGATCGGACCACTGCCGCGATCCCGGCAGGGTCACCGTTGGTTACTGGTGGCCATGGACCGCTTCACGAAGTGGGTCGAGCTCACCCCGCTCCGGAAAGCCACCAGTACCGCCGTCGCTGCTGCGATCCAGAGGGAGGTAATCCTGCGACACGGAGCTCCGCAGATTTTGATTTCAGATAACGGCCGCCAGTTCATCGGGGACCCTGTGACCGCCCTGCTGAAAGCCGCCGGGATCGAGCACCGCCGGACCCCGCCGTACGCGCCCCAGTGCAATCCGGTAGAACGAGCCAACAAGGTCGTGAAGACCATGCTCGCCCAATAAACCGGCAGCCGACATAACGGCTGGGACGAGAAACTGGACGAGGCCAGATTCGCCGTCAACACCGCGTGGCACGAAGCAACCGGGTACAGCCCGGCGTACCTCAACCAGGGACGAGAACTCCGGCCACCGGGACCGACAACCCCTGAAGAAGCCGCCGCACCGCTGCAGCAGCGGTGGAAGAATCTCCGGGAGGCCCAGGAACTGGCCCGAGTACACTTGGCACGGGCGTTCGACCGACAGGCCAAGTACTACAACCTACGCCGTCGAGATTGGAGGCCTGCCCTGGGGGACACCGTCTGGAAGAGGGAGCACACGCTGTCCAACAAGGAAGAAGGCGTCGCCGCCAAACTCGCGCCGAAGTTTAGCGGCCCGTACACGATGGCTTCGCCACATCCACCAGTCGTGGTCCACAAACCAGCCGCCGGCCCCGCCGACGACCCAGACCACCCCCCGGAGGAGAGCACCGAGCGCGAGCGCGAGCGCCGACCTTCCCCCGCGGGAAGCCACCAGCCGCCCGCACCCGCACCCCCTACCAGCCCCGCTCCCAGGCGAAGAGACCGTCCCCGGAAACTAATTTCCCCCGTTAACTTTTGTGACAGGCGGGAGAAACCCAGGGACCGGACAACCAGCCGTAATGGACTCCAGCTGGGGCCTTGCGGCTCTTTTCGACGACTCCGAGCAGCGCCCCGGAGCGTCGATGTCGGATGCCATGCCGGACGGAAGCTGCCGCCGCAGCGACCAACCAGCCCCGCCAGACAGCCCGGCCGCCGGAGAACCGGCGACGCGAAGCGGCCCCCGACTTCGGAATTGGGACTCGCTGACGACGCTGTCGCCCGTGTCCGACGACCCGACCCCCAGCACGCCCGCGCCTTCAAGGTGGACACAACCGTGCGAGTGATGAGTGATGTGCGCGAGGACGTGGCCCCACGGGGCACCCGCGACTTCACCCCGGCGGGGGTGAACGGACGCCGTAACGTAGGTTAGGATAGGTTAAGTAGCGTTAAGTGTAGTGTTAAGTGTAGTGTTAAGTGTAAAGTTAAGCGTAGGTTAAGTCCCCGTAGGTTAAGTTACTTTAAACTAGGAATAAGCACGCGTGCGAGTAGAGTAAGATAGGGTTAAGCTAGTTTAAGTTTAGCCAAGTAAATGACGACACGCCGAAAGCTGTTCACCGATATCAACTCTGTAAGCACTAGCTGAAATAAACCGGCTCACTGTCTCGCGTTCGCCGCCGCGACGTAAAGGGGGGGTGTAACAGACCTGGCTGCGCCAGGCCTGTTCCTAGCCGTGCTCACCCCGAACGCGAACCGCCCCGAACACGACCGACGGATACCGAGATCCGCCGGTACCCGCGAACGCCCCCCCCCCCCCGATCCCCGCGCCACCGAACCGATCTTGGCGGGAACCGGAACCCGCCATGATGCGATACCGTCCCGCCGGATGCGTGACGCCACCGGAAAAACCGCCCGCGAACAGCACCGCACCGCACCCCTCGCCTAGCGAGACGAGAGAGACGAGCCGGAAAACGGCCTCTTTGGATTTCCGCCGTCATCGCGAGTAGACCGTCCGAAAAGATCTCTAGCCGCCGATAACGACCGCACCGATCCGATAACGGAACCGTTCGACGCGAAGTCAGGAGACCGAAAACCGATACGAGCCACGCGAGTTTGTGCGAGAAATTGTCGAACCGTTTTCACCGTATCTTCGCGATCCGCGAAAACCCGCACACGCCGCCGCGTGCAAGACTGCCTGGAGGTGCCGACCCGAACGCCGAGCGATCGAGGACCGGAACCCGAGTCACGACCGCCGTAAACCGAAACGCGAACGTCGGGACAGTGAGCGATACTCGCAAAACCCGTGTTGTTGACCGCCCGTTCCCGACCGCCCGTATCCCGCCGCGAACATCGCGTTATCCCGCCGCGAACCTTGGCACGGCGAGCCAAATCCGGCCGCGAGGACCCGTTGTACGAGATCCGCCGGGAAACGGAGTCGTTACAAACTCAAGAATTGTAAATATTATTGTTTGTGTTTCTTCATGTATAAGCAAAGGACTCAAGCGCGTATAATTCCATAACGCTATTTCCGAGCGCTTCAAGTACCTACAACTCGAAACTTCAAACTTGCAACGAGACGTATGTGTCTCGTTGCGAGTCGTTCTGTACCTTAACCCGCACCAATCACCGGTGCGGGATAGCCGCGCGCCAATCCGCGGAATCCAGCCCGAGCGCGGACCAATCGCAGTGTGCCGAAGATTCGCGAATGAGCACACGAGGTCCGCGTTTGGGCTATAAAGATCGCGACGGAACCAGCCGAAGCCGGAGTTGGTCTGGAGCAGCTCTCGGGTGATCACCCGGGCCCAGATCCTCTCGCAGCCGCGCCAACTCGTACTAGCCGCGGTATACTATCGGGCGAATACGACGAGGCGCTGGAATCGGCAGAGCGTAAGTGGGTCTACGTCCCCTACGCGAAACCGAGACCGCGACCAGGATCCTGGGAGGCAGTCGATCACCGGCTTGCTCTTTTCAGAGCACCGAGGATACGACACTCCGGACCGTCATCCCTACCACCTGGACCTGTTCCCGCGTCCCGCTCTCCCCTCAGGGATCCAGCGTCGCGCTCCGCACGTTAGTCGTCGATCGGCCGCAGCAGCGTGTGGAGCTCGCCTCTCGGTATACTACCGGAGACGAGCGCCCTCGCCGGTTTCGGGCCGTAGGCATTAGGTTTACGTCTGTGCCTACGTGCTCGAGCCGCGGTCGGGCGGGGACGACGGGTGGGGGGTTCCGCGGATTCCGTACCCTCTCCTCTCCGCGCCCCGCGTGCCCAGCCACCAGGAAACAACCGATTCACTATCGTTCGCTGGGCCGCGGTGGGTATACCACCTCGAGGATCGGGAGAGCTCGGGATCGCGCCGAGAGCGCCCGAATCAGGACCACGTTAGCGAGCACGGCTCGCCCGCGCTCCCCGCACACCGCGTTCTCTACACGCGTCGCGACCGTACCCGAACCGCGCCGAGGGCGTCCGACGGCAAGCACCGTTCCAGCGAGCGCGTCTCGCCCGCGTCGTGTATTTCCCGCGTATACCGTCGAAATCGAAAACCGTGCCGGCGTCCCGCGGTTACCGTAGGTTATTTTTCCGCGTAGAATAAGTCGAATAATTAGTAGTAAGCCAGCCGCGTCAGACTCCACCGTTACGGTCCACTGATTGCTCGTTATTAAATTGTCAATAGGCCCGGGGAGAGGCAACCGGCCTTCACCAGCCCATCGCCGGACCGTCGGGAAATCCGGGCGGATAGCCCACGGACCGCTCCGCGTTCTTTGTAACTTATCTTTTCGTTTATTTCATATTCATTAGCACTTCATAATTGATTAATTTTGTTTGGTTTTTATTAAGCGTTCTCTTTAAGAATAAATTAGTTTATTTACCACGAAACGCAGCGTACCTTATTAAACCATTTCCTTCTCCCTCCCCGACGAACCCTGGTCGCTGAGCGAATCCAGGGGAGGGACCGCGCGCCTCGCTTACGCCTCCACGCAAGCGAGACGCTACCGTTACAAACTGTTATATCTCATCATGGAAGTATCTGACAAAAAAATGTTTGAGACAAAATTGACTTGTTTTTCCGGTAGAATCTAAATATGTAACATTTTATAGGGGGTTCCATTTAAAATTACAAAGGTACCTCCCCTCCCCCGTTAAAGGGGAAGGGAGGCCACTTCACGTTTATGTAGTCAGAAAGTTTTCGAGATATTGAGCTGTTCAGAGTTATGTGGGCCACCCTGTGTATTAGAATGTACCAGACTATGCTTGAAGATACCTGAAACTATCAAAATATAACAGAATATACTTGAATATTCCAGAATATAACAGAATATACTAGAATATTCCAAAATATAACAGAATATACTAGAATATAATAGAATATAACAGAATATAATAGAATACATAAAAATATAGAAGAACATACAAGAATATACACGAATATATGAGAATATACCAGAATGTACTAGAATATACTAGCATATGCCAGACTATGCTTGAATACACCTGAATATACATGAACATACCAGGAAGTCACAGAATATAATTCAATATATCAGACTATACTGGAATATTCCGACTATACCAGAATATATCAAACTATATTCGGACATACCGATTTTACTATAATATATTAGACTATAATTTAATACACCTGAATATACCGGAATATAACTGAATATACTAGAATATTCCAGAATATAATATGATATACCAGAATATACTAGAATATACAAGAATACACAAGAGTATACCGGAATATACCAGACCATACTAGAATATAGCTGAATATATCAGAAAATAACAGAATATAATAGAATGTACCGGAATATAATTGATCCTACAAGAATGTATGTACCAGAATATACGAGTGTTACGAGCCAGGGCTGCGAGCAACGCGAGAGGCCGTCGAGTGGTTATTAACCCAGGAATATGGTTTCAATTTGTTAGTTAGGTACGCGGACGCACCCAATGCTAAACCGGGGAGCCACTAGGTTTGAGAAATCTCTGTTGATTTAAGTTTAAGTTTAGTAAGCCTCGTAACTTATATATAATTCAATTGATACAATCCGAGCGGTAAGATTTTATCGTGTGGGAACGGTCAATTATTAGATTAGAATATTAGGCAATAATTAAGGGTTGTAGATTACGCGAGTTAACAAACAAGACAAATATATTCTGAATGGAAATTATTACAAGTGTAAAATTGAAGGAATTGTTATCTATGATGCACGGTTTTGACGCGATGGCTATGCGGGGTCAGAGAACAATTGTTGAATGAAAAATAGAATATATACCGAACTAACTGAATCTATAAGGTAACGATTTGATTCGAAAGGGACTTTAACCCGATCTCACTAGAATTGACTCTTGTGCGTATAACGCGACGTGACTGCACGATTACTGATCGACTACTGAACCGCTACTGAACCAAAGATGATAAAAATGTACGGGTTTATATACCTTGAAAATGAAGGGGATACTCTGTTTAAGATTTAATGTCACGTAGGGTCACAATCACAATGCGCACCCATCGATCTCCACTCGATACCGATCGAAGGAGGTCGATGCGTGCCGCAGATAGATCACTCTACGTCTTTTTTTTAAAAGTCGTATTTGTCTCTATTTTTCTTTTTTGCTTACAAAGACAAGATGCCACCTTATCTTTTCTTTTCTGTCGGGCCTTCGCCCCCGCACGCTGTATTCCTTATACAGGGTGAGTCACCAAACGTTAGCACCTCAAATATCTTTGTTGTTTCTAAAGATACGTAAAATATGGTAAGGACAAAGTTGAATGGTACAATGGGGCTGACACGTTGCAAAAAAAATTTTGTTTTTATGTCATTTTTTTGGAGATATCAAGGTCACCTTGACTTTTTTAAATGGAACCACCCTTTTTTAAACACCTACAATGATAGTCCCTTTCATTAGGAATTCAGTGACTATAATTAGTCCAAGGTCATTCAAGGTCAAGGACAGAAAAAACGTATAAAACTAAAATATGGAAGCAGAATACGTTTATCACGATTGAGACTTGTAGGAAATAGTAAACATACTATGGTCGTAGTTAAAGTAAACATGCTAAGGTCCTTCAATGTTATTCAACATTCTTATTTACTATCAGAATGTTTCCAAACGCGATTCCGCTATGTTATATTCGATGACTGAAAAGTGTGATATGATCACGATTTACTGTGAATGTAGAAAAAATGCAGTGCAGGCCCGACTACTTTATGAAGAACGGTACCCCGAGCGAAACACTCCTTCTAGACATACTTTCACTAATACGTACAGGTTGTTTCAAAGTACTGGAAGTGTACATGCAAGACAGTACAAACGGAAGAATCCCACGACTAATGAAGACAATGAAATTAATATTTTAGCAGCTATAGCTGTCAATCCTCACGTGAGTACGAGAAAAAATGCCCGGGAAGCAGGCATAAGTCAAAGTAGCGTAATACGAATTCTGGCCCGACATAAATTTCATCCGTTCCACATATCGCTCCATCAAGAATTGCACGGGAATGATTTTCAAAATAGAATTAACTTTTGTCAATGGGGATTGCTTCAAAATCATTCATTTTTTTCTAATGTCTTGTTTACGGACGAAGCAACATTTACTAATCATGGCTCAATTAATCTACGGAACGCCCATTATTGGTCTGTGGATAATCCGCACTGGCTGCGAGAAATTTATCATCAAAGACAATGGAGCGTAAACGTGTGGTGTGGTATTTTGAACGACAAAGTAATTGGACCATATTTTGTTAACGGAATGATGACGGGACCGGGAAGATCTGCCAATTTTGTTAGAAGATGTCCCTTTACAAAATCGCTACGATATGTGGTACCAACATGACGGTTGTCCTGCTCATTATGCACGAGTAGCAAGAGAAACGTTGGATTCTCGATATCCAAACCGATGGATTGGACGAGGCGGAACAGTTTCATGGCCAGCACGTTCGCCTGATTTAAATCCACTGGATTTCTTTTTATGGGGTCTGCTAAAAGAAACCGTGTACACGGATGCTCCAACAACAGTTGAAGATATGCGTCAGCGTATGATCACAGCATGTACGAATATCACGTCGGATACACTTATCAGAGTTCAACATTCCTTCAGAGCTCGTTTACAACAATGTATCGACGCAGACGGCCATCATTTCGAACATTTATAAAATACAGGTATTCTGCTTCCATATATTTGTTTTATACGTTTTTTCTGTACTTGACCTTGAACGACCTAAGACTAATTATAGTCACTGAATTCCTAATGAAAGGGACTATCATTGTAGGTGTTTAAAAAAGGGTGGTTCCATTTAAAAAAGTCAAGGTGACCTTGATATCTCCAAAAAAATTACATAAAAACAAAATTTTTTTTGCATCGTGTCAGCCTCATTGTACCATTCAACTTTGTCCTTACCATATTTTACGTATCTTTAGAAACAACAAAGATATTTGAGGTGCTAACGTTTGGTGACTCACCCTGTATATGTGTAACGAGTCCGTTTCCGCGGATCTCGTACAACCGGTCCTCGCGGCCGGATTTGGCTCGCCGTGCCAAGGTTCGCGGCGGGATAACGCGAGGTTCGCGGCGGGATACGGACGGTCGGGAACGGGCGATCAACAACACGTCTTTTTCATGCGGCTCACTGTCTTCTCGCGGTCTTTCGGGGTTGGCGGCGGTCGCGGTTCACGGGTCACGGCTCGCGGAGCGGCGGCTCGCGGATTGCGGGTTTCCGCGGATCGCGACGGGTTTCGAAACTGCGCGGCAGTAAATGAAAACAAACGCACACGCGTACTGGGCGCAACTTGCGCGTCGGACGGCGAAGGCGAATCGGTCGGTTTAGTACTCCGGTGTGTTCGGCGGGACTCTATTGTCACACGTACGGCAGGTCCGGAAAAGAGAAGGACTCCTGCGCGCCGGTTCCCTATATCCTCTATCGACTCGCTAGGCGAGAGATGCGGTGCGGGGTGGTTCGCGGCGGATTTTCCGGCTACGTCACGCATCCGACGGGGCGGTTTCCGTTTGCCGCCACGATCGGTTCGGCGACGCGGGGGTCGCGGAGAACGTTCGCGGGTACCGGCGGATCTCGGTATCCGTCGGTCGTGGTCGGGGGAGTTCGGGTTCGGCGGCGATCGTGGCTAGTAACAGGCCTGGCGCAGCCTGGTCTGTTCCATATGTACTCGTTTAATTTAACACTAGTAATACTATCACTACCTTATTTTATTCTTACACTCTATCTTACTTATCGTTACTATATTTTAAAATTATTTATCTCTTAATTTCTATTCTAAAATCCTTATATGGTCTAACTTATTCCCTACGGTCTTTTATTACTAATAATCGCAAATTATTCTACTCGTAGTTTTCGGTTCGTTTCCCTTTACTCGAGGGTGGCCCCCTATCTTGGTTCGCCCTATACACTCGCTGTACGGTTATCGATTCCAGTGATTCGACGCACCGTTGTTCTCTGTCTTTGTTTCGCCCGCACCGCTCGCCTATGCCAAACAAAGTTGTCCTTGGTCACGCCGTTCGGGCACTATTACAATTTTCACGACGCGCGGTCCTTTCTTTTCGTTATTACTTCCCTACTAATTTATTGAAAGTCTTACTTTTCTTTCTTAATCTAACTTATAAATTTAACTTATATATATTCCTTATGCTATACCTACTCTTAGATTTTATCTTTTCGCTGATTTTAAACGCTACAATGTATATTTTTGTTTTGTTTTTTAACAACTATCCTATTTTATTCTACTTTATGTCTAATATTTTTTATTTTATTTCCTACACTTATTTCTAACTATTTTTCTCTTAAACCTATCTAATTTGTCCCCAAAATAGCCCTTTTTGGGGTTCGGAGCAGGGGTAAAGTGGGGGTTTTTTGATAATAACACCCCACTTTTTTCTGCCGAATTGAATAGCCCTGGGGCTACCCACCAAACGGCGTATCTTGCGTTTTTTCTTAAATCGTTTCCTTCACCTAGCAAATGCGTATACCTCGCGAACGGGGAGGGGGGAGGTAGAGGAGTGATTCTTTCACGACGGGGAACTATTAGTTGCCCACCCCGGGCTGCTTGCCCAAAATCCCCTACCTAAACGACCCACGCCCTCAGAATTTTTTTCCTTCCGGGTTACTTTTTGGACACCCGATGCAACGAGACGTATGTGTCTCGTTGCGAGTCGTTTTGTACCTTAGCCCGCACCAATCACCGGTGCGGGCTAGCCGCGCGCCAATCCGCGGAATCCAGCCCGAGCGCGGACCAATCGGCGTGTGCCGAAGATTCGCGAACGAGCACACGAGGTCCGCGTTCGGGCTATAAAGATCGCGACGGAACCAGCCGAAGACGGAGTTGGTCTGGAGCAGCTCTCGGGTGATCACCCGAGCCCAGATCCTCTCGCAGCCGCGCCAAATCGTGCTAGCCGCGGTATACTATCGGGCGAACACGACGAGGCGCTGGAATCGGCAGAGCGTAAGTGGGTCTACGTCCCCTACGTGAAACCGAGACCGCGACCGGATCCTGGGAGGCAGTCGATCGCCGGCTTGCTCTTGTCAGAGCACCGAAGATACGACACTCCGGACCGTCATCCCCACCGCCCGGACCTGTTCCCGCGTCCCGCTCCCCCCTCTGGGACCATGCGTCGCGCTCCGCACGTTTAGTCGTCGACCGGCCGCAGCAGCGTGTGGAACTCGCCTCTCGGTCTACTACCGGAGACGAGTGACCACGCCGGTTTCGGGCCGTAGGCATTAGGTTTACGTCTGTGCCTACGTGCTCGAGCCGCGGTCGGGCGGGGACGACGGGTGGGGCGCTCCGCGGATCCCATATCCCTTCCTCTCCGCGCCCCGCGTGCCCAGCCCACGGAGGAAACTGGGTCCGAACCGCGCCGAGGGCGTCCGAAGACGAGCACCGTTCCAGCGAGCCCGGCTTGCTCGCGTATTATTTTTCGCGTACCGCACCGAACCTCCGCGAAGTCTACCAGAACCGAAAACCGTACCGGCGCCCCGCGGTTAATCTAGGCTAGTTCACGCGTCATTAGGATAATTAAGTTAATTAGATTAAGTTACCCGCGTCGGGCATCCACTCTCACGGATAGTTCATTTATTTGTTTGTTTGTTTGATTATTGCTAGGCCGGTGGAGAGGCAAACGGCCATCGCCAGCCCGTCGCCGGACCGTCCGGGAATCCGGGCGAGTAACGAGCGGACCGCTCCCCGGTTCTTTTCTGTTTCTTTTCGCACTGCTATCAACAATCATCTATTATTTCTTTTATATACACCAGTTAATACCATTAAGATAATAAATTAGTTTTGTTCACCATTAACGCAGATTAAGTTATTAAACCACCTCATCCTCCCTCCCCGACGAACCCTGGTCGCTGAGCGAATCCAGGGGAGGGAACGCGCGCCTCGCTCGCGCCTCAACGCAAGCGAGACGCTACCGTTACACCGTTATACGATTATCCTAAAAGTACTCCGATTTGCTTATGCGTCGGCTCGTTGTAAAGCCCTAGCCGAACCCTACGTGTTCCTCCGGTCTCTTTCCCAATTTCCCTCCAAAACTGCCCTCCTATCGCCAATATCTCGCGAGGGAGTGGGGATTTTCAAATTTTTTTCGCAGGGGCGAGAAAATTTCTCCCAATTCCCCCTTATTTGTTCCTTACCCTCGGAAATAGTCCGTTATAAATTTTTGGCCCGATCGGAGAATTTTTTCGCTTTTCTATATTCTCTTATTATGCTATTTATATTTTTAATTCTACTCTAAACTACTCTAATTCTAGTCTAAACTACTCTAATTTATAACTAAATTAAATTGCCTCGGAGTTCTTCTCCTTTTCGGTCCTAAGCGGAGTGGTATATTCTTGTCTAATTCCACTTATAGTTAATTAATTATTTATTATTCTATTCCTATCTTTAATCTTCTACGGATCAATTTCTAATCTATATTTTTATTATTTTCAGGTATGCTGCCCGTTGCCGTTCTCGACGACTACCCAGGAAGTTTTTTCAAGAGTGTACGCGAAGTTATTTATTTATTACATACTTAAACTATTCATTTATTCATTCATTTATTTATCTATTTATTTATTTATTTATTCCTCTATGTATTTATACTACTGTTGTGTAATGTACTGTAATAAAATGTCATGCAATGTAATGTGAGACTATTATAATAAAATTTTTGTAAATTTTTTCCCTTATTTTCTGCTTTATATTCACCCTGCATATATCATTATCATAAATATCTTTGTCAATGTATATGTAAATGCAAATGTATATGTCAATGCTAATGTAAATTTAAATTTAAATGTAAATGTAAATGTAACTGTGACTGTGACTGTGAATGTGAATGTGCAGTGTTTAATTGCTCGTGATTATCCCGAAGGATGTTCGAGCTTATGATGTTGATTTACACGCGATGTGTCGACTAATGGTAGGAGTTTTCCTTGTGTAATAAAGGAAGACCAAATATAGCAAACTAAGAAAGTGGACTGTATTTACAATGATTGAGTCGGTCGAATACAAACGACTAGCGTACAAGAGAGCAGCTAGAGAACGTCGTTTTCCCTAGCGTGCTTGGAGTCGAATTGATTGGGAGGATCGAGTCAAGAACCCACGTAAGGGTAGATCCTCCCTCTACTTCGGGATTTTCCTCCCTTCCCTGGATGACGAGAGATATCCCGGATTGGCCAAGACGAGGACCAATTGGGGGGTGGACGGTTGGAAAGTGGAAGATGGGACCGAGGAACATCCTGATGGCCCCACGGCCATCCTGATGAACCAAGGGCCATCAACCACTCACCACGGGTGAAGAGTTGCCAGAGCCTGGGAAAGACCCAGGGCGTCTGGTCAAGTGCGAAACTAGAGAAGGGCAGGATGGGACCTCCGGCAGATTTATGGCATGGGCCTAGAAAACTATATACAAGTGCTGCGCCCTGGGAACGGACACGAATGGCACATTAGCTAAAACGGTGACAAGGCCACTCCGTACCTAATTTCTAAAAATCCCCAAAGTCACGTTCCAAGAGCATAAAGCAGTACCCATGAAATAACCAGATGTCCCAGGCTGGCCGCTACATGCAGTTTTCTACCCTTTTCAGAATTTCCCCGTGAAATTATTTTATTACAAAATTTTCCGTTATTTCGAGGGCGAATCCGGTGGATAAACGCGTTTAGGAAGAGTGTCTGTTCGACGAAACACGGTACGCGTTAGAGGAGTCAAACCGACTCGGCAGAGCAAGGCAAACCGTCCTTCCTGCTCTCAACACGTACGCGCCTCAAACCGAGGAGTCACGAGCACAAACCGCGCCGTGGCACTGTCGTAACATTTTATATAAAGCTCCGTGACTCTCGGACGTGACCGCGTAGTAGTCAAACGAAATCATAGAATTTTCACTCGCTCAAAGATTGATCGGGAAATGTTTAACTATCAATTACGAAGTAAAGTGTTACTATTGTCAGTGTAGATCACTTGCAGCGAGCAAGTCACGAGTACTAGGAGCGACGGCGAGTGGAAAGCGCCGTGTGTCCGCATGACACAAATTTGTAAAATTTAGAGAACTGCGTCGCGCAGAGATAGAAACGCGTCGCGAAGCGTGCGAGAATCGCGTCGAACAGACACAGTAGGTTCGCTTCGTCTTTCAAAGTATAAATATTATTATAGGGTACGTAGAAGTATCGTTTCAAAGGTACTGTACGTACTATACGGGTCGAAGCGAGACAGTCAATCATCGCATGATCGCGGTGGTTCTTCCGAAACCTCGACAGAGCGTACTCTGAGGCTACGAAACGTACCAAAGGGTAAACTCCTGGGTTCCGAGGAACTGCCGAGGTTTTCTGTGAGTCTCGTCTGGATCGGGACTATTTCATTTCACACAATCATGGTTTTTCTGCCGTGACCTTAATCGAGGGTACTCCGAGGCCACGCACCGTGCCAGAGGGTACACTTCTGGGTCCCGTGGAATTACCGAGGTCTTGGTGTGGGCCTCGACCAGATTCGAGGCGATTGTACTTCGTACGATCGCGGATACTCTGCCGTGACCTTATCAGAGATTGCTCCGAGGCCACGTATCGTGCCGAAGGGTAGACTCCTGGGTCCCGTCGAGCGATCAAGGTTTAGTGCGAGTATCCCCCGAGACGGTACGAAAGAGCATCGCACGATCCCGAGTATTCTGTCGTGACCTTTGTCCGAGATCACTCCTAGGCCACGTATCGTGCCAAAGGGTGCACTTATAGGTCCCGTGGAATAATCGAGGTTTAGTGTACGGCTCTACTGAATCGAGACGATCGTGCCTTGCACGATCGTGGACACTCTGCCGTGACCAATACCCGAGAATACTCCGAGGCCATGTATCATGCCAAAGGGTAGACTCGTGCGTTCCGTGGAGTGACCAAGGTTTAGTGTGCGTCTCCACCCAGGCCACTTCTACGAACATCGTCCAGGTGCCTGGATGGTCTGACGGGTACGACGTCGTTTGATCGCGGATTTCGGGTCAGATAGGAGCGATCGGACTTTGCACGGTCACTGACACTCTGCCGCCGCCTCGTCCGAGATTGCTTAGAGGCCACGATTACGTGCCGAAGGGCAGACTCATTGGAAGCGTGGAGTGACTGCGATTTCGTGTTTGTCTCCATCCTGATCACTCGTACGATTATCCGGCCGAGTGTAGGGACGGTCAGACGGGTCACGAACTGCTCATCGCGGGGCGCGATCCGTGCTGAGTGAATTTTCCAAACCGATTCTGAAAACCGGACGTAGAGTCGGGCGAGCGTTTTTCACGCGTTCATTATACTTTGTGTACGCGTCGCGAGCCGTCGGCACGGGAGGCCGACCTATTGTTCCACACGGTACAATTAATATTTATTAATACAATTATAACGGTAATTAACTGTATACAAACACACACATAACGGTTCTCACGAGAATACATCATCTTTTGTTACTTTATCTGGGCTTCGAATATCTCATTTAACTCGTCCATACCTCGCCGCTTTCCAGTGCCTGGAGGCACGAATCCATCCCATCTCGCGAACTTGCGAGCTTCGAGAAATTAGGGTAGTAACCGGCCCTGCGAGACGGTAAGGGATAGTCTCGAGACGCGAAGTAGAGATACTGGTAACAACGTATTCGGATAGAAAGAAAAGGTAGGAAAGAACGGTTACACTACCTTTAGTCGACTGTCTTACCCTTGGGGGGTTCCCGGCGACCTCGGGGTTGCCGTTGCTTCCGGTCTTTTTATTACTTTCGTGTTTATATAGAGGTTATTCCCCCCTTTTTAAACTTTGTTCGTTAGCCAAGCTCCTTGTCATGGGAAACGGTTCTTATTCTGCTATATCTCTTTAATGCACTTACACACGTACATAGTCTGTGCGTACGTGCCGTACCCCTTATTATTTGATTATTCATTTCCTAATCTCTCAGATTAATCTCTATCGTTTTATTTTTGAACTGGATTCTATCGCGTTTATTATCTAACTTACAATCTTAATTGCCTTTTTTTTATTTCCTCTCTTCGCCGATTCTTTTTCTTTCTTGTATATAAGTATTTAAACATTTACTTCTCTCTCGGATTTCGAACCCTTTTCCATGACAGTTCTTAGCTGCGTCTTATTTCTTATTTCTATTTATTCCTATCAGTTTGTTTAAACTATCTACTGACACAGTGCAAATGGTTCCGCTTATCTTAAAAGGTAATTCTCCTATCTCCTTTTCTTTTTCTTTTTCTTTTCTTTTTATTCTCTGTTTCTTTTTACGTTTTACCTTTTTCTATGTTTCCCTTTCTGGTGCCCTCCGATTCCCTTTTATCCATAAGTCTACCTTTTGCACTGTGTCCCCTAGTCTCCTTTGCCTAGATGTAAAGATATTCTCTTTAGTTACAAGCTTTTTCCGGATTTTAATTTTACTTGTCCCTTCTTTATCTTTGGTCTTATTTCTTCTTCTTTCCTTACATCCTCTCAGCTTCCGCTATGAGGATATCTTTACATTCTTTTTCTTTTCTTATTATTTTACTTCTAATTTCACCTCTTTCTCCTTTTCTTACCCTTCTATCTTTTCTTTTTGCATTACGTGTGCTTCTAAGGCAATTCCCCATTGTTAAAGGCTTATCACTGTTTCGCCTACTGATGTTCCGTACCGTATATCTCACCGTACTTTAATTCTTAACTAATTTTGTCTAGTAAATTACCTTTACTACTTCCCCTAAGTTGTTATTTTATTTTACTGTTATTCTTTTTTCTTTTAATTCTTTTACTAAACTAAATTAATTTACCGTTTTGTACATTTACTGTTCCTTGTACCATTTCGTTCTGTACTTCTCTTTATTTTTGCTTTAATTTTTATTGCTCCTGCCTTTAACATTGGGAAGAGGTCTTTTACATATTTCTTTTAAAATATTACTTATCTCTTATTCCGCTTTTTCTTATCTTTCTATTCTTACTATTTGCTTGCACTAGTTATACTTTCTATTCTTTTTACCCTTTGTTTCTGTTTCTGCTTACTTCGCCTTTTTCTGTATCATTCTTTAATTTTTCTTTTCTAGCTGAATTTCTCTCGGGAAGGCGACTAGCTTTGTACTCTCTCGTGGCGTTCCCTACGCTCTAACTAGTACCTCGCGCTCCCGTTTTCCCTCTTTTCCTCCTTAATTACTGATATTTTTCCTTACTGTTTTTTGCATACCCCTTTATTCTTTTCTTCTCTACCTATTGCACCTTTAAAAATTTATCTATTGTTTCATCAAAATTTTTAGTTAGAAGTAATCCCCTGTACCGATTTTGGTGCCTTTTCGTGCCCGCAATAGTTGTTAAAATTATAACAATCTATTTGCTCTCTCGGCTCGATTTCGTTCCGCCATTTTGTGCTGCTTCCTCGTTCGGGCGTTCGCTAGCCCCTACTTCTCCCGCAACCTGTCTTACGCTAATTTCCTTACGCCAGTTTCTCTAGTCTTGCTGGGAGCCCCTACCTATATGCAACCTTCCATACTCTGTACTTTCCTTTGCTCTTATCTAACTGCTATTTTAGATCTTTTAACATTCTTCAGATTCTAAGTTACTTTATTACAGTTTTCTCGTTGTATTCACTCAATCTAATCTTTGTTACTTTTTTATTCTGTCTACTCTCTCTTCTTTCTACCTCTTCTATTCTCGTGTCTCGTGAGAGTTACTTTCTTTTTACTACATTTGTTACTTTACTAGCGACTATTAATACCAGTAAATACTAGTAAATACCTATATAACTATACGCATACCTGCATATATCCCTAGTTATACCTCCTTATATTCCCAGTTCATAACATTTTTGTCTTTCTTCTATCATTCTAATTGATTTTCTTTCTATTATTCTCTCACTTTTAATTTTTATATTACTCGCTTTCAACTACTTTATGCTGACTTTCTATTCTCTTTGCTTCTAACCCCCTTTTCTTTTCTACTACTCGACCTGTTTTCTTTCGCTTAATCCTACTTTATTTCTATATGTCGCCGCTTCTTCGTGCTCTGTCTAAATTCTTCTCTCTTCTTTCTTCCTTCTTCTTTGTTCTATTCATGTCAGTCTTCCCCGGTTCTGGGGGAAGGAAGGAAGCTTCGGTGAGGGGAGGGGCGGCCGCTGTGTGCCGGGGGAGTTTATACGGCATCTCGGAGTGGCATTCCTGGATTCCGCTGTCCTCCCGGGAATGATCTTTTTCGGGTTCGATCCTCTCGTCTCACTCCTCTCGTTCAACAGCCTAGTCCGGCCCTGCAGAATCTGCTTCTCCTCAGGCTTCTCGTTCCCGCTTCCCTTTTCTTTTTCTTTTGCGCCTCTCCCTCTACCTCGCCCCCCTCCTCCTTCTCCAAGATCACTCTACGTCTGGAAGCGGGTCTACCCGCACGCGTTCGCGAAGTGTTCGGTCGGCGAAACACGGTACGCGATCGAGGGGTCAAACCGACCCGATAGAACAGACAAACCGGCTGTTCTATCCTCGACGCGTAAGCGCCTCAAACCGAGGAGTCACAGGTGCAAACTGCGCCGTGGCATTGCCGACAGTTAAGACGCAGTTTGTGCTCTGCGGACGCGATCGCATAATTGTCGTAAACTATCGCAAAATTATAAATCGTTTTTCGAAATCGTGGTACCGAGCGGACACTTCGTTATAGTTAAATTCGTGATTCTCGTTCGAAATGCCTATGACTGCTCCGGTAGGATTTGCACAGTCGCGATCATTCTGCCGCTATCTGTAAAGAATGTGTTCAGAGGCCACGTATCGTGCCGAAGAGCATAGTCCTTGGTAGCGTGGCGTGACCGACGGCTTAGTGTGCGTCTCCATCCATATCACTTATACGAGTATTCGGACGAGTGCATGGATGGTCTGACAAGTCCACAACCGTGAAGTGCGTAATACGCGGACGGATTGTGTTCAAACGAACTCACGATGTCCCTTCGGGTCGAATCGATACGACCGAACTCTGCACGATCGCTGATATTCTGCCGCTACCTCCACGGAGATTGCTCGGAGGCCACGTACCGTGCCGAAGAGTAAACTTCTTGGTTGCGTGGAGTGCCAGGGGTTTTTAGTGTGTGTCTCCACCTGGGCTATTTGTACGAGAATTCGGCCAAGTACCTGAGTGGTCTGACAGGTTCGACTTCAATCGATTACGAAGTCGAAACGAGTTGTTCAATCGTCACTACGTCGGGCACACGGGTCGGATTAGAGCGATCGGACTGTGCACGATCATTGTCGTTCTGCCGCTACCTATACGGAGATTGCTCGGAGGCCTCGTATCGTGCCGAAGAGTAAACTTCTTGGTTGCGTGGAGTGCCAGTGGTTTTTATTGTGTGTCTCCAACCGGACCACTCGTACGTTTTTGCGGCCGAGTGCACGGTTGGTTAGACAGGTCACGAACTCGCATATCGCGGAGCGCAATCAGATTGACAATCGTTTAAATCGGTTCTTGAAAACCAGGAGTAGCGACAAAGCGAGGGAGCCGCGTGCGTCGTAACACGGTATACGCTGTGTGTTTACGTGTTACGAGAATTCGGTACGGATTACTGATACTCGGTATTCCACGCGTCATCACAACTGAATTTATTGCCCTGAACGTCGGGAAAGATCACGGGCCGTCCTGTATACAAACAGCTCTCCTGCGAGCACATTATATAAATAGTTCTTCCAAGAATATACTGTCCTTTTACCAGAAATTTGTCTACAAAGCTTTATTCGTCTCGTCCAAACCTCGCCGCTTTCCAGTGCCTGGAGGTACAAACCCATCTCCTTCACGAATTGACACGCGTAGGGAATCGGGGTAGTAACCGGCCCCCGCGAGATCGTATAGATTACTCTTGAGTAGCCGAGACAGAGATAGAATTAATTTAAATAAACGAGCATAGAGAATGTGCGGTTACAATACATGAGAATACCAGAATATAACAGAATGAACTAGAATATACTAGAATATACCAGACCATACTTGAATACATATGAATATACAAAAATATAACAGAATATACTACAATATACAAGAATATACCAGAATATACCAGAATATATAAGAATATAACAGTATATACTGGAAGATATAAGAATATACTACAATATACGAGTATATACAACGATATACAAGAATATACCAGAATTTACTAAAGTATACTGGACTATACTTGTATACATCTGAATATACTGTGACGTTGCAAATTTTGCGACGTCTCTTCTCGGCCCAATGCAATCTATCGCAAGGACCGGACTGCCGATTATCGCGCTAAACGGACGCTCCAAAGGTTAGGAAGCGCTCCCCGAGGAACTTCCGTATCGATCGTAGATCGACTTCCGACGAATTTCGCGCGCGCCGAGCATGGACGAGTTTCAGGGACGTGGTGGACGCACCCAACAAGTTTCCCGACTACATCGAAGGGCGCCTCGCTTCGTGGGACCGCCCGTCGACAAACCCATGGCCATTACGAGAAAAGTTATGTGCACATGCATTTGGAAAATGGACCCACTGCATACGGGTCAGACAACCCGGAGGCGACGACGCGAGACGAAGGCCTCTGTCGCACACCACACATCCCCTTTCGCGGCCCTGCCCTGCCGTCTCATCCAGCCACTTGAAGTGGGGCCTCGGCGATGGTGGTGCACTCGTACCATGGGGAGATATCGGACCTCCCCCGGCCGCGAAACGCGGTCGTGATAATTTTTCGCGTATGGTCCGGGGCCCGAGGACCAATTGAGGACACGGTTCTGCATTCCAGGATTTCGCGTACGTAGCGCGCCCCATTATGAAAAGTTGGAACTAAGGCTTCGAGTAAGGGTAACGAGGACGCTCTCGTCGCTCTCTCTTGGTTAATTGTTTTAGCGAGTTGGTTCGCGAGAGATTTTCGAGGGAGAACGACGCGTGCGTCCGACGTCGACCTCGCGCCCTCGCGGTCTCGCGAGCTAGCGTATCATTCGTCGTACGCGTCAACATCCTGTCTCGTTCTCCAGACTTCGCGTGCCGAGGCGTTCAACGCCGCGTACAATCGCTCACGCCTGAACAGTCGGCGTTTTGAGCTTTTCCGCAGTTTCCAGTCGGAATAGAATTCGGAAGTCTTCCTCGGAGGAGTCGCGGTCGTAGGGAATTGTAGTCGATCCCGTCTTTTTCGCGTTTCTCAAAGCGAATTCAGCCGTGCAGAAAATATCATATCACGTGCGTTCGACGTCGATCTCGCGCCCTCACGGTCCCGCGAGCTCGCGTATCGTTAATCGAAAGCGTTAACCTCCATATCGTTTCGGGAACTATCGCGGCAGTGTGTTTGTAATTGCGCCGTACATCTCCGTTCCGCGAAGTTCCGCCTCGGCGAATGTTTCCCTCGTGCCCAAGTACCCCATGAGCGCGGCGATCTTTTATAGTATCTTTTAGACTAGCGACCACTACGCGCTGCGAAACCCACCTATTCGCTAACTTCGTATGAAGAGCGCGGGCTCACAGGTGCGGCCACGTGGCCGCGCATTTTGTACACCCTGACTTGTAATAAACAACTGGAGCCAATTCCGTAATTCGTTATGTAGCGGTACGCGATTCGCATCGCAAGATGTTAGAGTTGACCGCCTGCAGATGTTAGGGTGTAAGGTAATAGAACCTATCCTGACGTTTGCAGGATGGCAAAATTATTTTATTTGCCAAATGACTTTACGGGTGTAGAAAATTTAACTACCCCATCATAAACGTGGCCAGACCGGTACCGCTGAGGCCTGTCCGACCGCGCGGCACGCGCGGTCCCGACAAGCCCTTTTTCCAACATTTGGCGACCACCTTTGCCGGTGACCATAAACAATAGATGCGAAAGGTAATGCCTTTCCGAAGATCAGTATATAAAGGGAGGAAATCCACAAAACCCCTTCTTGCTCTCCTTGCCTATCGGTCTGGGTATTTTGTCTGTCGGTCTCTCTGTCTCCAATTATAAGTTTGCGACCGCCCGTTGTATTTTGAACACGCTAATAAAACAAAGTTCCTATTAAACTAACGCAGTTTTTGTGGTAACACAACCACAGTTATTTCGTCTTGCGAGATGCGGCATGCCGTGAGAGCTGTCTCCGTTATTCCCGTGTCCGAACATTGGACCCATCCGCGTCTCCCTTCCGTTTCGCGGTTCTGGAAGGCACGACTTCCGGCCGTCCGCTTCGCGCGAGGGCGAGAAGTCTTTTCGTTTTGCGTGGAACTTTTCCGGTGCCTTGCGATCGAGCAATTAGGCTCTCTTTTTCGATTCTGACTTTCGAGAACTCGTTTGTACCGAGAGGATCGCGTATTCACGGCCATACAAGGTCCGGCCTCAGGCCCCGTAGATTCCCGGAGTTGGACCCGTTCCCGTCTTCCTATGCGGCGATAAGGGCCAACGTTACAATACTAAAACATAACAGAAAATACTAGAATATACAAGAATATGTAACGTTGCGTTTCGTTGTGGAGGCGCTCTCGCTGGATGCTCGACCATACCAGTGTTCTTTGAGAGGGCAGAGAGGTAGAAATGGGCGGAATGCCAGGGTCTGTTGATAATACTATTTATTTAAACGTGGATTGCCAGCTGGACTTGCGGTGGTCCCCGGGTTGTCCCTGTTGGTGGACGCGGGTGTCGCTGGCGGCTCAAGACAAAACGTCGGTGGACGACGTGGTATTATGAACAGAGCGACGGCAGAAAAAACTTACAACTAGCGCGATTCTTATACCTAGAGCTTATAACTAACCTCGCGGTGCGCGGGCGCAGAGCTGGCGCGGAACGGATGCGGAACAGACGCGGAACGGCCGCGGAACGGTCGCGGAACGCAAAATGGTGGGACGGATAATGCACAGAGTGGAAAAAGAAATTACAAAAGGCATGGAGAAAAATCGCAAAGGGAAAAGGAAGAGTGGAAGATGGTGTGGAAAGATTCAAAGAAGAGAGGAAACAGTACAAGGAAATGTGCAAACGAAAGAAAAGAGAGCGGACAGAGGAAGAAGAAAAATGGATACAAGAAATCTGAGAACAGGGAGAGCCATGGAAATACATAAACAGAGAAAAAAAGGAAAAAAGTGAGGGTGAGCGATAAAATAACCATGGAACAATGGAGGAAACATTTCATGAAGGCCCTGGGGGAGCGGAAGACGAAGAAATACGTACAAAGGCGGAAGTGCTGGAGAAAATAAAGAGTTTGAAGAAAGGAAAATCGGAGGGTGTAGACCAGATAAAGAATGAGGCATGGATAGCAGGGAGAAGAAGGGCAGGAAAAAAACTAGGTGAGATTATATGGAAGATATGGAAAGGAGAGGGATACATAGATGATTGGAGGGAGGGGATAGTAGTTCCCATCCACAAAAAAGGTGACACAGACACAGTGGAGAACTACAGAGGAGCGATCCTGACGATAACAACGTACAAAATTTACGCCATGGTGCTGAATGATAGGCTGATAAAAAGCTTAGAAGAAAGAAAAGGACTGGATGAGACACAATCGGGATTCAGGAAAAGGAGAGACAGAATGGATAACGTGGAAAAGGCTCAAGGAAAAGAGAGGAAACGTATGCATGGCTTGCGTCGATCTAAGAGCTACTTTTGCCTTGATGGATACAGGTGTACTTTGGAAAGCAATGGAAAAAGAGATATAGAAGAGAAGATCGTAGAAAAGGTAAAAGAAATATAGAAGGAGACGAGATACAGAGCGAGGATAGGGGCAGAAGTGCCGGCGGCATTCTGGTGGAGAAAGGAGTGAGACAGGGGTGCCCGATGAGCCCGAAAGGCAAGACGGAGGTGTGGTAATAGGGAGAGAGATAATCTGGTCACTAGGATATGCAGATGACATAGTGCTGCTGGCGGAGGACGAGAGGGGTTGGAAGAGATGATAAAGAGGACAAGCAGGTACTTCGAGAAGAAAAAATTACAGGTGAATAGTGAGAAAACAAAAATAATGA
The DNA here is from genome assembly GCF_050948215.1 of Halictus rubicundus. NCBI lineage: Eukaryota > Metazoa > Arthropoda > Insecta > Hymenoptera > Halictidae > Halictus > Halictus rubicundus. Next base: position 138,332 of record NW_027488748.1, on the reverse strand, counting down.
TATGTAACAACGAAAAAGGAAGAAGGAAGAGTGAGATCTGAAAATGGGGAGGTAAGGGTGTGAGGTAAGGAGGTATGGAGGAGAAAAATAGTGAAACGGCACATATAAAAGAATGCGTAGGAAAGGCCAGGAAAGTAATGTTAGGATTATGGGGGATAGGAGAATGGAAATTCAAAGCAGATGTGACGTGGAGGTTGAAGCTATTCGAAGTAGTGGTAAAAGGAATACCACTGTATGGCGCGGAGATATGGAGTTGGAAAGAAAGGGAGGAGATGGAGAGACAACAAGAGAGATACTTGAGACAACAACACCAGTCTATACCTATATCTTGACTTTCGCCAGGACACGGGTGGCCGGTCCAAGGACACGAACTTTCTCCAAGGGGCACGTACAGGAAAGCGACATCCCCACTCCAGAAGTTTCCTTGTTTGAAGGAAATTTCTGGAGGCACGGGGGATAGATATAAGCGCGGATTCTGACGGATGACAGGATCAGTTGTTGTCTGTTGTTGGTAGTCATCTGTCCGCGCATAGCACGTTCCGTATCGTCGGCAATTTGTTTCATCGTTATTTCGTTTCTTTTGTTATTGTTACGTTGTTGAGTTTGTTTTGTTAATAAATTGTTATTGTAGTAAAAGGGTGAATCTTACTTAATACACGAACACCTAAACTACCAAACAAGAATATAACATAATATAGAAGCATATTCCAGAATGCAACAGAATATACAAGAATATACGAGAATATACACGAAAATACACGAAAATATCAGAATATACCGGAATATACTAAAATATACCAGAGTATACTAGAATATAGAATAATATACCACAATATACTAGAATATACCAGAATATACCATACTATAACAGAATATACCAGAATATACCAGAATATACCAGCATATACTAGAATATACAAGAATGTACTAGAATGTACCAGACTATACTTGAATAAACATGAACATACTATGTTTGGCGTCGACCGACGGTCGGAATGCCTGGGGGCCGGGACCACTCAGAAATGAGCGCGCGAGGAGGCACGGAGAAAACGGGAGAGTCGAACTCTGGTCCTTTCGGTTAAAATGCACTTTATTCACTCGATAAAGACCGGAGTCTCTGCTATAAATCGCGCCGGAAATCTTGAGCGGCACCTTGACGAGGGCCGCCGCGATCGGAAAATCTTCAACGCGAGCGTCGGAAAATCTTGTCGCGAGCAGAGTCGCGCAACGCGAAGCGGAAATATCGGCTGGCCGAAGAACAAAATATTAAAGTCGCGAGAGGAGATAGAATTTGAATGAAGCTGATAGATACTGAATTTGACTCGAGCGAGAACTGAGAAAGAAGAGAGCTCCTCCGCCAGGGGAGAGCCTTAAATGTTCTTCGACCGGCAGACGTGTACGCTACCAGTTTTGATCGATCGTATGATACCGGTAAACAACTTGGTCGAAATTAGAATAGAGGAGGTTTACCGGCAATGAGCTCTGACAAATATTATGCGACCTCGCCCATCGATAACGAGCGAACACTCGACGGTTGCCGTAACGGTTGGCAGAACATACTAGAATATAACAGAATATATTAGAAAATAACAGAATATACTATATATACCGTTCCGTTCTGAACGGAATTTCAAAAATGCCCTTTTCTAGCATTCATCGAAACAGCTTAGGTAGACTCTTTCAATAAAACCTAGCTACAATTTCGAATAATCGTTTTAGTTCAGCATTACGCCCCATTCTTCAAATGGATGTTGCCCCCTTAATAACATCAGGTTTTATTATGCAGAAAATTAAATTATCCAAGTCAATGCCGTCGAACCGACCGGTAATAATACAAATAGTACTCGTGCGCTCAATGGGACACCGGGCCTCTGCTCTGCGACCCAAGGTTTATGACGGACCGCCTATTCACGTCCACTTCGGTCGCCAGCTCGGGGTACCTGTTGTACCAACATTTGTTTTTTTTCGCATCTCTCGCACTATCTGCCCACTAGCCAATCAGCCCCTAATCATTCATGTCCAAAAGTATATAAAGGTCAGACATCATATAATTTGGTCAGTTAGCTCAGTCCTATCGACAGGTAACTCTCCGCTCGTCAACTCCATCTTTCTGTCTCGGCCTTTCGACTTTCGTATCGATCCGCCGCTTAAAACAATTTGCGAGATACACTGAATCAATTGCCATGTATTTTCGTGATTAGTGTGAAATAAACGTTTCAAATAAAAAATAGCTGTCCTTCATTAATTTGACGCACAGCGGTACCCTAATATCGTCAACGCGTAACCAGCCTTACAACCCGGTTAAATTCCAAGGAGTCGCGATATTTCGGTATCACTAGCACAGCGAGCCAGCTAACATATACCAGACTAGAACAGAATATACCACTCTATACTTGAATACACCTTAAAATACCGGTATATAACAAAATATACTAGAATACTACAGAATATAAGAGAATATACGAGACTATACCAGAATATTCTAGAATAGACCAGAAATTCACAGATATGCTAGAATATACTAGTAGGTAGCATAGGCGGGTTCTAACTCAATATGCGAGAGGGGTCATTCTCTTGCGGGGCGATGGGAGGGATCGCCCGGCCGCCGCCGAGGTGTCACCTTGCGGTCTTTGTTACCAGGATGGCGTTTCTTATCGCTGCATCGGGATTTCGGATTTCTGCTGAAGTAGCTCATTATCGTTGCAGTCGTATTCTGCAATGTGATTTGGCCTTGAAGGTTGCGATATATTTCGCGGGAGATAGAGAGAGAGGTTGTTTCTCTCTCTCTCTCGCTCTTGCGTCTTCTTGCCGCGCGACCATTTATTCGCTCTTGCTGCGCGGCCATTTTTTATTATACTTCGCGGGAGATAAAGAGGTTGTTTCTCTCTCTCGCTCTTGCGTCTTCTCGCCGTGCGGCCATTTATTCGCTCTTGCCGCGCGACCATTTATTCGCTCTTGCCGCGCGGCCATCTTTTTATTATATTTCGCGGGAGAAGGCTGTTTCTCTCTCGCTCTCGCGGTTTCATGTCGCGAGATCGCTGCATTTTGGCGAGACGGCGTCTTTTCTCATAGAACCGTATACTTTTGTCAGTTGCGATCGCGTCAACGGTTTTTTCATTATCACGTCTACACCTTGTATTCGCGAAATATGAATTCTCTTGGGCGAGTTGGCATGCAGTTTTTCATTATCGCGTCTACATCACGTCAAAGGTTTTTTATTCCACATCCTTCGATAAATTTTATCGTTCGAGACGCCTTTAAATAGGAGGCGATTCGCCGCTACGCGCATTTCTGAATACGGGACGTAGACGCGAAATAGGAGTTGTCTCGGGCGAATTGATATGCAGTTTGCGAAGGTACCCTCCTTACAAGCCTTTACCGTTCAAAGTTATTCGAACGTGATATTCGAAATTACTCCGAGATCGACTACTACTACGGTAACAACAACGACGAGGAAAAATGCTAGTTTTATCCTTAAAAAACTTGGCTTGGGTTCACGTTTTAAATTTGTATTTGAACGGTAGTTTCTCCGACGACGAGCATCAGAAAACGTTGATAGAACATTTAATGTGAATCGACACGACGAGTCGCATATGTTTTTTCTACACGAAAAGATTCAGCCAAGATATTGGATATCCTCGAAACGGACGAACAGCGCATCGTGATGCCGGTTGGATGCCAAGTATAATCATATTTCTGAGAACTGGAAATTTAGCGGATGAGGTAAAATTAAAGCTTGAAAAATTGTTTCGTTACAACAAAAATGGAGGGGAACAAGATGATTCGGATTTAAAAAAATACATTAAAGTGCCTGACACGCATGTCAATGGCTATTAAAACTATCAACGAGTATCGCGAATGGTGTGGATCGTATATGGAATGTTTGCAATACTGTACGAGATATTTGGCTTGCGCGAAGGACGACCTGCCGGTGGGTGTAAAATTTAGTTTAACATCGATAATGTGCCGTATGAAAAGAACGGGCACCATTCGTCATCTACGCTGATTTGGAATGTCTGCTGGAGAAACAGGAAGGACAGAGCCGCGGGGCGCGCACGCAGTATCAACATCACCATGCGTTCAGCATAGGTTATTGCGTGCATTGCCGAGACGATGCTTCTTTGTGCGAGTATCAGGCTTGTTCCAGAGAAGAGGGATGCTCGACATGGTTCGCGACAAAGTTGTACGAGTTAAGTTGTAAATTACAGCCGATACTCGATAAAAACGTGCCGATGAATGCGTTAACCGAAGCAGAAAAATTAGATTTTCTTACGGCCATGCGCTGCCACGTGTGCGAAAGATCGTCCAACGACTGCGACGAAAAAGTGCGCGATCATTGTCATATCACGGGCGCGTATCGCGGTCCGGCGCATAATGTTTGCAATTTGAATTACCAATCTTCGTACGTGATACCGGTGGTTTTTCACAATTTGTCTGGTTACGACGCGCATTTTATCATCAAAGATTTGGCAAACGCGTTTAAGGGGAAGATGGACGTGTTACCGTTGACGAAAGAGCGGTACATCTCGTTCACGAAACACGTTCACGTCGAGAAGGAGGAGGGGATAAAAAGAGATTACAGGAAGTTGATAAAGTTTCGATTCATCGATTCATTCAAATTCCTGAATTCTAGTCTGGACAAGTTATCATCGTATTTGGGCAAGAGTAAATTGCGCGTCGTATCTTTTAACCAGAAAAGGTGTTTTTTCGTACGACTATTTAACGTCGTACGATAAACTAAAAGAGGAGCGATTGCCTCCGCGCGAAGCATTTTATAATCGGTTATGCGCCAGCGAGATATCCGACACCGATTATCTTCACGCGAATACGGTTTGGTCGCGTTTCGCTATAAAGACGTTAGGACAGTACAGCGATTTGTATTTGAAATTGGACGTACTGTTGCTGGCGAATGTTTTTGAAAATTTCCGCGAAGACTGTCTCGAGAACTATAAACTCGATCCGGCGCATTATTACACGCTCCCCGGTTTCGCGTGGGACGTGATTCTAAAAATGACAAAGATCGAACTGGAGCTGTTCACCGACGTGGACATGCTATTGTTCGTGGAGCGTGGAATATGCGGCGGACTGAGTCAATGTTCTCACAGGTATGCGGGCACCAATAACAAGTATTTACCAACAACGTACGATTCGAGCGAACCGTCCACCTATCTAATGTATTTCGACGTTAATAATTTGTATGGTTGGGCCATGTCACAACCTCTACCGCACAGCGGTTTTCGCTGGGTGGACGATCAGACGCGTATAGATAATTGTAGCATCGAATCTATTCCAATCGACAGTCCCGTAGGCTACATTTTGGAGGTGGTTTTGGAGTATCCGCGCGAAATTCATGACGCTCACGTGGATCTTACGTTTTGTCCGAGTCATGACACAGCGACGGCCGGCTCGAGCCAAAGGAAGTTGTTGGCAACGCTTCGCGATAAGGAGCGATATGTTCTGCATTATCGATATCTGCAACAAAGTTTGAAACACGGTTTGAAATTGAGGAAAATTTACCGAATTCTAGAGTTTCGGCAGTCGCGATGGCTGTGCAGCTACATCGATTTGAACACAAAATTGCGTGCCAACGCGAGCAACGATTTTTCGAAAAATTTGTTCAAACTAATGAATATCGCGGTGTTTGGAAAGACTATGGAGAACGTTCGAAATCACGCGAGCGTGAAATTACTCTCTCGATGGGAGGGTCGACACGGTGTCGAGCGATTGATAGCTAGGTCGAATTTTCACAGTTGCACGGTGTTCTCGGAGGATTTCGTTGCGATTCAGTTGAGAAAAACGCTTATTAAATTTTATAAACCTGTCTACATAGGCATGTTCGTATTGGATATATCTAAATGCCATTTGTACGACTTTCATTACGGTTATATGTACCCAAATTTAAAAGAAAACTGCAAGATTTTATACACGGACACGGACAGTTTGATATACGAGATCGTTTGCGACGATGCGTACGAGCTGTTGAAACGCGATATCAATCGATACGACACAAGCAATTATGCCGAGAACAACGCGTACGGCGTTCCGATCGCGAACAAAAAGATGCTGGGATTGATGAAGGACGAGAACGGTGGCAAAATTATGCCGGAATTCGTAGGGCTCCGCTCGAAAATGTATGCGATTCGCGTGCACGATAACGAGGACGCGTGCTGCGAATTCAAAAAGATAAAAGGTATCAGAACGAATGCCACGGCTAGGGATATAAGTTTCGAAGACTATATCGAGTGCCTTCGTAATTACACGGAGAAGAACGTTAACAATAACCGTATAATGTCCGTACAGCATCGGGTGTATTCGGTATCCGAAATTAAATTGGCGCCGAGTCCGTACGACGATAAACGACACATTTGCGATAATTTGATCAATACTCTTCCTTGGGGACATTATAGTATCACCGACGTCGACGACTTCCGTTGAAATAGGAAGCGGTAAAGTTATTAGCGAAAAGACCGCTGCAACTGTAGAAATCAGATCCTTCAGATTATCTCCGCGGTTGGGGTTACATCAGCGTTGTCAGCGAAAGCGAAGTGATAAGACGATTAATGCATTCTACAAAACAAGGTGTTTCGAGCGTTCCGCTTCAGAAAGTATCGCACACGCGGAGCAGTAACGATGCGACACAACCGATTGAACATGGACGAGTCGCGAGCAGCCACGACTGCGAAAAGGCAAAGAAACGCAACGTAAGTATAAGAAAGATAAAAACAAAATATGAAAACGTTCAACTGTTAAAAATATAAAATTGATTGCAGGATTTTTCAACAATCGTCGCAGCCACCGCCGCAGCCACCGTCGCAGCCACCACCGCCGCCGCCAATGCTGCAGCCGCTGTCGGTGTCGAGTAGTTTGCGCGGTACGCGGATCCTGAGCCGAAGATATTCTCTTGCCGGCAATTACTTCAAATGGCTGGAAATTGGCGTGCGCGTCAACGCGGATATTGCCGTGGAAGTGGCTATAGGGGATAACCTTGGCAACGAGATCACGATCTCCCCGAACGCATGGATCGAGTTGATGCACGTGAAGGAGTGTTTGTCCAATCTGCTTTTGTCCGCGAGGAACGGGGAAGAAGAAGACCAATATCGAAAGATTGGGGGCAATTTAACGCTGCGTATAGTGGACCCTGGGTGGAATGCGTCTCGTGAAATTATCGAGACCGACGGTATCTTTGTTCGTGATGGAAAAAACTATGTACAACTTATACAATCTAGAGTTCTGTGTGCGCAATATGTATTCGCAGTTTACGAATGAAGTTCCCATGATCGTGCAAAAATTCGTAAATTTTGCTGTTGCGGCGCAAACCGTCCCCGTCCGGAACCAATCTTTCGATCGTAGTTCATTGATCGAATGCGAACTGGTGGCTTTGTGCGCGGAGGCGATCGAAGCGCATAGACGAAATTAGAAAATTTTAAAAATAATGTGTGTGCGTATGTGTGTGCGCGCGACACGTATTCCCTTCAAATTTAAAAATAATGCATGTGTTTGCGTGTGTGAGATGGATGTTTTTTCTGTACAACATTTTTTCGGCAATAAATTATTGGCTTTTTCATCAATTATTTTTATTCGATAAATACATGTAAAGAAAGTGTACTCTCTTTAATCCGAATTACGCGCACTAATCACTCAGCGCGCTCTGTAGGGAGGAGTGAAAACTAGAGAGATATGTAGCGGCCCGGCTGCCGCCACACCGCTCCCTTTTGTATACCGAAAGGTACCAGGGTTTTTCCCGAGACACCGGCGTGACCTCGGTATGGACATACCTGGTACCTTCCTCTACGCGGTTAGACTATTATAAATAGCGCCCACAAAGTCTACCGAGTTCAGTTGGTCGCTCGCTGCCGATCAGGACCACTCCCGTCAAACGTTGTATCACAACCGAAATAATAAACACCGTATATACATCCCAAGCGACTTTCCTACCGCGTGTTATTGAACCAGACTCTACAGATAGAGAACACGTGCATAAGTTGCTTTACAGGAGCGAATATAAAAGATAAAATACAATAGAGAGAATAGACCCATATTGTCGTTCCTCTATTTTCAGGTAAAACCATGCTGTAAATATTGTAAATAGCAAACATAAGGTATAATAATCAAATAAAAACTCTATTCTCAGAGTAACATATATTGGTCTATTTCCTTATATCAACTGACGATATAACCTCCTTATATACATTTTTTTATACAGGGTGGCCCACATAACTCTGAACAGCTTGTGACGTTGCACAAATCGCGTCGCCCCTTTGGCGCCCCAGACAACCGAGCGAAGGGACCGGACTGCCCGAAAACAACGCTATCGCGAATAGAACAACGACTCGATAAGTTAGGAAGCGCTCCCCGAGGAACTCCCGAATCGACGGAAAACTCGCATCTTTACACCTTTCGCGCGCGCCGAGCCCGGCAAGTTTCAGGTAGGCGAACGGCACCCCTGTATCCAGCCGACCTGAGGAAAGGGCACAGCGCTTCGCGGGACCACCTACGCCAAACCATGGCCAGTACGAAAATCCGGTGCACCGGTAATGTCGAGGAATGGGCGACGCCACACACGGGCCAGACAACCCGGAGGTGACGAAGCAGGACGAAGGCCCCTGTCGACCAACTGACAACATATTTCGCGGTCCTGCCGCCGCCTCACCTAGCCACTTGCAAGGGGGCCTCGGCGAGGGTGGTGTAGGCGCTCCGCCGCCCCTCCATACCAGGGGAGATCGCAGATCTGCCCCGTGTTCCAATTTTGGGACGATTTTCGCGTAAGGTCTGGGGCCCAAGGACCCGACGTAGGCACGGTCCTGCGTGTTACGAGTTTCGCGCCAGTCGCGCGCCCAATTAGAGGGAAGCCGGACTAGGGCACGGAGTGGGGATACGAGGACCCTGCCGTAACGCGAACGGACCAGGACGAATTACTGTCGCGGTGACTTCCGTACTGAATCGCCACACGAAAATACCGAGCCAGCGCAGACTGTCGTGCAGCTTGCGATACCGCGCCGTTAGTACCGATTGCCGTAAACGCGAAGTGCGTGCACTCTATTACTGGGCTGCAGCGGTCCCAGGACCTCGATTCCGTCCCGAGCCGAAAGCCGGAAGCCGGAGACCATCCCGTGCGAGACGGACAGTACCGCGACCGAAGGCGGGATTATATCGAGAGGAACGGTGAGTCCCCAAAGTGACCGTATTCGTTCGTTTTTCGCGAGTTGGTTCGCCAGGCTCTACCGGGGAACCGACGAGGTCGGCCGACGACGATTCCCTCGCGGCAACGCGAGCTCGCGGATCGCCCGTCGGGCGCATAATATCGCGTCTCGTTCCCCGAGTTTTCGCGTGCCGAGGCGCTTCTCGCCTCGGACATTTCGCTCGTACCGTATCCAGCGGTACTTTGAGCCGCGGCATCGGGTTCCCGGAAAAATATCGTGCAGAAGTCTTCCTCGGAGGAGCTGCCGCTGTTAACGTTTGCAACCGTCCGTCCGTTACGTTACTTCTCGCGTTATTCCTATCGAGCCGTCGCATAGCCTATCGTGAAGTATTCGCCGAGCGTTCGCCGTCCGTCGGAACCGAAACCGCGCCGCGACAGTCATACCGTAATCGCGCCGACCACCTGCGTGCCGCGAACCTCTCGCTTCGGCGAGGGGCAATTCTCGTGCCGATCTACCGCACCCCCGCGGCGTATTTTACCGATCGACAACAGCGCGTTGCGAACCCTCCACCTTATCGCAAACTTTGTACGAAGAGCGCGGGCTCTCGGGTGCGGCCACGTGGCCGCGGCTTTGTAAGAACCGACGCCAATAAAATTGTAGAGCCCAGCCCGACTATCGATCTTTTCACCTGCGCGATCCGTCCTGCCGTGAGGGCTGTCCTCGCTGCCTTCCGTGTCCGAACCCCCGACCCTTTTTGCCGAAGGTTCACCTCCCGCCCCCAGCTTCGGCTAAGGGCGGACTTCGTCCGCGTTTCGCGTGGCACCCTTCCGGTGCCTGGCGCCCGAGCAGCAGGCTCTTTTCGATTTCCGAGAACCTTCGGGAATCTGTTAGTACCGGGAGGACCGCGTATTCACGGCCGTACGCGGCCCGGCCTCTGAGCCCATAAATTCCCGGAGTGGAACCCGCTCCCGCCTTCCCACGCGGCGAGTGGAGGTCCACGTTACAAGCTCAATATCTCGAAAACTATGCCATCGATTTTAAAGTTCTTAGCCTTAAATTGCATGGAACTGAAGGGCCTTACTGCTACATACACGTGAAGTGGCCTCCCTTCCCCTTTAACGGGGGAGGGGAGGTACCTTTGTAATTTTAAATGGAACCCCCTATAAAATGTTACGTATTTAGATTCTACCGGAAAAAACAAGTCAATTTTGTCTGAAACATTTTTTTGTCAGATACTTCCATGATGAGATATAACAGTTTGAAGTTTCGAGTTGTAGGTACTTGAAGCGCTCGGAAATAGCGTTATGGAATTATACGCGCTTGAGTCCTTTGCTTATTCGTGAAGAAATAAAATGTACTTTAAATTAAATGTTCAAAATGTCCACCACGGGCTTGTAAACATTTATTTACTCGAAGCATCAAAGTTGTTCTAACATTTTTTAACATTTCGGGAGTCACTGAAGTGCAAGCGTCACGTATTCTTTGTTTCGTATCCTCTTTTGTCGTCGGTGGTTCAAACATAACTTTGTCCTTTACATATCCCCATAAGAAAAAATTTAATGGTGTTAGATCGGGGGATCGAGGAGGCCATAGACGAGGTCCCCCACGATTTATCCATTTGTTCCCAAATTTTTCGTTCAAAAATTGCCTGGTGATGATGGCAAAATGTGGAGGAGCGCCGTCTTGTTGGAACCACATTTCTCTTTTAACGTGCAGTGGCACATCTTCCAAAAGCGCAGGCAAATGATTTTTTAAGAAATCACAATAACTTGCAGATGTTACAGTTTCTTGAAAAAAATAAGGTCCAATCACAAAATCTCCTATTAGGCCACACCAAACATTTAAAGACCATCGATGTTGAAAGGGAACACATCGCATCCAATTTGGGTTTTCCACGGCCCAATAATGCAGATTATGTCTATTTACATGCCCTGAATTCATAAAAGTGGCCTCATCGGAAGAAAGTATTTTGCACAAAAAGTAGTTTTCACAACACCCTGCAGCCACTCACAAAATCTTACGCGGTGATCGTAATCTGCTATCGAAAGCTCTTGTGATAAAACCATGTGATATGGATGATACTTTTGCCGTTTCAAAATTCGTTGAATTGATGAACGACTAATATGTGATGTTTGTGCAAGTGTACGTTGACTAATATGAGGATTTAATGTAATTGCAGCAAGAATACTGGCACTATTATTTTCATTAGTGACAGCTTTACTAAGCCGCTTTTCTAAATTATGAAATGTTGCATGACATTTTTTGATCCCATAACGTTCAAAAAACATCACTGCTGCACGCCGATAATTTTTTTGGCATTCACCTAACGTTAATAACATATTCACTTCTGTGTCAAAAGTATCCATAATCACAATGTTACTGCTTGAATAACAGCTCTAAACTGAAAACGTTTTCATAGATAAGTGAGTCAAACTCAAGAATTGTAAATATTATTGTTTGTGTTTCTTCACGAATAAGCAAAGGACTCAAGCGCGTATAATTCCATAACGCTATTTCCGAGCGCTTCAAGTACCTACAACTCGAAACTTCAAACTGTTATATCTCATCATGGAAGTATCTGACAAAAAAATGTTTCAGACAAAATTGACTTGTTCTTTCCTGTAGAATCTAAATATGTAACATTTTATAGGGGGTTCCATTTAAAATTACAAAGGTACCTCCCCTCCCCCGTTAAAGGGGAAGGGAGGCCACTTCACGTTTACGTAGTCAGAAAGGCCCTTCAATTCCATGCAATTTAAGGCTAAGAACTTTAAAATCGATGGCATAGTTTTCGAGATATTGAGCTGTTCAGAGTTATGTGGGCCACCCTGTATAAGTAGGTTCAGATGATTTTTCGAACGATATTCGTCAGTGGGTTGTACTCCACGATGCTGTCATGTATTATCAAGCAGTATGCGGTCGTTGATGGAGGGACATCGGCTCGACATTCGAATTCGATTCATACTTCGATCGTGGCGTTTTTAAGCGCTTCGTTTTGTCGGGAACAATCGAGAACGACGAGCGGGGCGCACAGCAGCAAATTCGCAACGTCGAGTAGCGCTTCGCCGTTTCCATAGTACGATTCTTGGAATTTTGCATACATATCGTAGAGCAACGCGTACTTACCGTTCTTGAAATCAATGTTCATATCGTCGTACGGATAGGTTTCTGAGTTCAAGTAAAGTCGAATATTGGCTAACGCGCAATGATCGAATCGCGTAGCCTTTTTCGTTCTGCTGTTCCGCCGATCGGTTTGCAAAGCAAATATCACGTGTCGCGGTTTTTCCATTTGCGGAGCTGTTTTGTCGCCCATGTATGTTTCGTGGTTGCCTGCAGTAGAGGATACTCGTACAGATCCCACGATCGAAAGCTCATGCTGATCGGTCTGCCGCTGTCTAAAATACGTAACATCGACATACAGTCACCCCTCATTGGACAAGGCGACGCTTTTCGTCTTAGACAGACTCACATAATTCTTCAGGGTCGTCGTTGTGCCGGGATTTCTGGACCGATCGATTTCCACTCCGTTCAATTCGTAGCGTATTTCCCCGAACATGAACGGGGCGGTATTGTTATCGAGACTCACCGTGTCGATGCGAGATTCTTCGGTCGATAATTCAAGTTTTCCAGGTAAACTAAGTTTTCCCTCGACGTATAGAAAGCTTCTGCAGGGGAGCGTGTACAGATCTTGCTGTTGACGCAAAATGATGGGGGAAACCTTAAAGCGGAAAATAAAAGACGAGGCGGATGTAACGCCCTAAAAGTCCCCGAGCTATACCAGATCATATTCCATTCGACACCACAGCATTTCCCGAGTCATTTGCACAAGTCAGCATTCCCCGAGCATTCACCTCGACACCACAGCATTTCTCGATACACGCGTACGCAACAGCATTAGTCAAATCACATCCGCCTGGTTTCGAAAGCCCCCCAAAAAATGCATTACTAATCAATAAGGCCAAGCTATAAGTATGGGAACATTCCCAGGGCAGTCAATCTTGGCTGAACCTCCGTTTTGTAACTCTGTCTTAAATAAACTTATACTTTTTGTCAGTAAAGAACGGGATAAAGAGCTGGGTAACTCCCACTCTCCTTTTTTCAAGTATTTTTACCCAGTTTACGTCACACGGACAACGTCGTCGACGTTCGGCTGGCGAATTTCGGAATAAGCTAACAGGACAGAATTAAAAATTAATTCGCGAACACGTCGATCAGCTATGAGAAAGTACCGTACCTCTACCGTACCTGTACCTGTACCTGTACCTGTACCTGTACCTGTACCTGTACCTGTGTTATCCGTATTATCGATTCGATGGCATTCGTCGTTAAAATGACATCAATCGTGCCAACCTTGAAAATCTGTTTTTAAAACGGTGGAATGGTATCGTTGTATCGAGCTTGAAAATTTGCAAAACAATTCTATTTAGTCGACGACGACGATGAGCAAAGAAGATGTGGTGGAGGAGCTGCATGCCCCGGCGAGACGATTCTTCTCCCGTAGACGGGTGATCGTGCGAGGATTCGACGATCTTTGGCAAGCCGATATCGTCGAAGTTCAGCAATATGCGCGAGACAACCGGGGACATCGATACATTCTCACGATACTCGAAGTATTCAGCAAATATGCGTGGGCGGTTCCTTTGAAGAGTAAAAACGCGAGCGACGTGTGCAAAGCTTTCGCGTCGGCGTTAAAGAAGGATGGCAGGGCGCCGAACGACTTGCAGACCGACATGGGAAAAGAGTTCTACAACGCAACGTTTCAAGAATATCTGAAGAAACGTAACATCAAGCATTATTCGACGTACAGCACCATGAAGGCTTCCGTCGTGGAACGTTTCAATCGCACGCTGAAGAACCGCATGTGGAAATTCTTCTCGTTGAGCGGAAAATATCGCTGGAGGCTTCCCACGCGTATCGATGGTTACAACAATCGAAAACATCGTACCATCGGTATGCGCCCCACGGACGTGAATCGCAAAAATGCCAAGCATCTTTTGTCCACTGTGTACAACAACGTGAAGATCGCTGGCCCTGCCAAGTTCAAGGTTGGCGATCGCGTACGCGTCAGCAAATTCAAAACGGTATTCGACAAGGGATACACACCGAACTGGTCAACGGAAATATTCAAAATTGTTGCGGTGAAGCGAACGAATCCTGTTGCATACCTCTTGGCCGACTCGAAGGACAACCCGATCGCCGGTGGATTTTACGAGCATCAGATGCGCGCTGTCAAATATCCCGACATATACTTGGTGGAAAAAATATTGCGTAGAAAAGGAAATAAAATATACGTTAAATGGCTAGGGCTGGACGCGTCGCATAACTCATGGATATCGAAAACCGCTATACTTTAATCGTATTTCCGCTCTTATATTTATGTTATTTTTAAAGTAGGGATACAACTTTCAAAATAAATTTTTAAATATGCATAATCGTTACACCAAATTTATTAATATCCAATCCCACATTTCTAATTCAACGTTTTTTCTTTATCCCAACTATGCGATATGCTTGTCGCTCATCCTGAGCCACATTTTTCGTGAGAGGGGAGAGACGTTGTTTCATCTCTCTCCCTCTCCCGCATTCTTATAAATTAACCTCGATAGTTCGTGACAAGTTACATCGCAAACACGTCACGTACGAAGCGCATCGCGAGTCTTTTTGTTCTCGACAGTTTTGCCGCATCCTTCTAACTCGCGGTAAGTGTAGTAACCTTTTAGAATTTGTATTTAGATGAATCGCATCATTGACACGAACGGATTTGTTTGCATATTTAGATGAATCATACACATCATTGACATGGACGAATTTGCTTGTGTATTTAGATGAATCATATCACACACATCATTGACATGGACGGATTTATCGTGGACAAAAAATTCGTTTGCAAAGAACTATCCATCATCGACGTTCACGACGGGTCATTCAAATTCGCCGAATTTCGTTTAGACAGAAAATTTTATAGTTTATCCAGCGTCGACAAACGGGCGGCATGGTTCGTCAGCAATTCGGTGCATGGAATCCCATTCAGAGATTTCGGCTATGAAGCTTACCGACAAACAGATATACCCAACATTATTAAAAATTTTGTTCGCGGCTACGCGGATCCAGTGGTAGCCTACAAAGGTGGATATTACGAGAAAAATTGTCTTCAAAATTTGAATATACCATCGATAAATTTGGAAACTTTTGGTTGTCCAAAGTATGATAACCTGATTCGCGATCCCGTGTACCAAATTGACCACGACGACGCATCCTGCCGGCTTCATCGTTGGAAAAACGCTGTCGGAAAAACGTATCATTGCTGTCTAAACGAAGTTCGAACATTTCGCGCATGGCTGATTGTTCAAAATCATTGCAGGCGTTACCGGGAACCCCGGTAACGCAAGAAACAGTTCGACACAAATAGATCCATCATAAAGTTTTTGCGCTAATCCGCAGGCGAGGGGCCTCGGTTCTCGGGCGACAATAGACAGCCGATCGAGCTCGGCGCCGAAACCGGGTCAACGCACGCAGACGTAAACTTTATGTTTACGTCTGACGGATTACTTGTCGCGTGGGCCACCGATTCCCATACTCCAAAATATCAAATCCGTTACCCATCGTCCTTGTTTCCTGTGCAGCAGCGGCCGTTAGGGCATTGCCCTCGTACGCTAACTAACGATCGACACTGCCAAATCCTTTGTCATTTTCAAAAACCCCACTCCTTATTCCGTCCGCTGTCGGTGGCCCCGCACAGTATAAATAACCCGCGACAACCCCAGCGCGGGGTCCTTTGGCAACTTTCTGATCGACTGATCACCATAGTTCACGCGTCTTATCATACGATCGACTGATCGCTGTATTGTACAATTCTGTACTCGCGGGCTTCGCATATAGTACGTATTTTCGTGACGACGTCTCATCTCATTGTACGTGCCTTTGTATCCACCTATTGTTTTAATATATTTAAGTGTCCATTATATTCATAATTTACTCTACCCGCATCTTTCTTACATTCATTCTCCAGTCACCTGCCTATCTCACTTTCCTACCGATCCTGAGCCACTCCGTGCCTCAGTCTCCTGCCTATATTTTCAACACTGATCAATTCTAAGAAACAGGTATCGTACGGAATACTCTTATAAGCACTTCTTCGCAATTGATTCTTACGTAAACTTTTTTCTTTCCAACAACATGATTCGAGGAATATGCAAAGAAAAAATTGATTCTCCCGACTACCGCCTCGAACGCGACAGACTAAAAAGTTTTCAAAAGTTTTCACTGGCAGTTTTCTCACGTCGTCAAACCCGAAGATCTCGCGGCCGCAGGATTCTACTGCTTGAACGAAACGGATCGCGTCGAATGTTTCGACTGTGGCATAGGGCTGTATCTATGGGAACAGGGCGACGATCCCATGACGGAGCATCGCACCTGGTCATGCTTCTGTCGACACGTTTGCGGGCTAGATTGTGGTAACGTACCGATCGGAGTCGATCCCGCTGCTATCGCAAAATCATCGCCCCCCCCCCCCCGCCTCGCGACGTAGACGTGCGAATAATTATATACGCGTGTTATAGGGAAACGATCGAAGATTGGAAACAGGACATGGTTAAAGTCTAAAATACAGACTATGATACACGATGGCGTTCGACGCGATATCGAAAAACTGACGGAAGAGCCGAAAACCACCGAAGAGACGTTAAAGTCTGAAATAGAGACTAAAATACATGACGTTCCACACGATGTTAACACGAATATGAGATTATACGATTCCATCATCGGCGAGATCAACGCGAAAATCGATAATTTGGATGCGTCGCAAACGCAAAATGACGGGAGAAACCTTGAAGCAGAAAATAAAAGACGAGGCGGTCAACGTCGTCGAGATCGGCTAGCGAATTTCGGAATAAGCTTACAGGACAGAATTAAAAATTAGTTCGCGAACACGTCGATCAGCTTTGAGAGAGTACCGTACCTCTACCGTACCTGTACCTGTACCTGTAATTTGTTACCAATACATAAAATATTTATTTATTTGTTATTGTTCGAGCAATCAGCTGTTCGGTGCCACTGTGCGTCCGCACGCACACACAGCAAATTAGCGACTGCCGAACTTTGTTTGTATCGAGGACTCGGCCGTCGTCGCGGTTCGTCTCTCTCTCTCTCTCCCCGCACACTTCGGGCGGACTGAGTAGTTCGGGGTGCGCGGCGAGGGGAGAGAGCCCCGTCAATATACACGGCAATCCGTCGAGCCCTCGGTCTCTTTTCCGAGAATCGCAGTGACGGTGATAATAAACCAGTTAGCTCTCCCACAAATTCCGACTTTATTTCTTGAACATTTCGCGATCGTAAGTTAAGGGTTCCAACGTTACAGAACCCAACGAAGATCCAAAACAGTTATCAATACATAAAATATATATTTGTTAGCAATTCATAAAATATTTATTTGTTAGCAATACAAAAAATATTTATTTATTTGTTAGCAATACATAAAAGCGAGCACGTCGAACACTTCACTATCGCTCACCAGTCTGCGGTAGAAAATGTTGATACCGGCAATCTGAAAAAAACATTTCTAGTTTTAAATCTTATGTGCATGTAAAACTTTATATTCAAATAAATTTATTTCACCAAAAACTTACCATTCAAATCGGTTTGAAGCACCGTGCGATAATGAGGATAGGAAGAGAAACGCTCCGAGTTTTTCTCAATCGGATAGAGACCCGCCACGACTGCCCAAAAGAAACATGCCTCGTCGTTACTTTTCACGTTGATGACCGCTCTCTTGAGTTGTATCTCTCGAGGCACAGAGACGTTGCAACCGGCTTGCAACGGCTGGTACTTGTTGCAATTCACTATTAGATGCAATATCTTCGATAGCGCCCACCCGCTGTCCCGTTCCTGAAACTCTTGCATCGATGCCAAAATTGTTGGCATAATGTCTTTGAGGTACGAGCGACGTAAATCACTCGTTCGAAACAGTTCGAAATTTCGCGTACCGAAACTTTTCACCGAAACCATGTCGCGCAACATAAATTCCGCCTCCAACGTAATGTTTACTTTCAGCGATGAATGTTCGTTCAGAGATTCCATAACGAGCGCCGTAATCATCCGTTTCGCATGTTGTAAAAATTGGCGAGGATCGATGTGCTCGACGTTGATAACAAGGCCGGTCGATATGCGATCTCGAAACGCCGACTCGACGTCCTCCCAACGAAGAGACGTTGCTCTCCCGCCGGCGCGACTCCTCTCGTATAAACCTCTGCCGACGCGAGAAAAACGGTGGTCCAACGATACATTCAAACTTTTCATACGGCACATTATGGATGTTAAACTAAAGGGCCTAGCCGAATAAGATGGTCAAAACTGCCCTTAGACGTTTTTCAATAATTAATGAACCATTCGAAAGCTGACCAAGAAAAACCCCTCTGAGCCAAATTTCAACCCCCTATCTTGCTCGTGAGGGTAGTTACAGGGTAAATTAGATTTTGAGCTTTTCCGTGCATTTTCCGCACTCTGATGCTTCCCAAAATTCTGAAAAAAATGTGGCATATTTTGGATCCTAAGACAGATTTTTGAGAATTTTTTCAGATTTTTTGGATGCAAACTGTGGTCGTAAAAAATGAAAAACCTCAAAAAAATCGGAAAAATGCAGGTTTCTCAAAAATATGAAAACATGCTATTGAGCTGTTTAGTGCCCCAATAAAGTACCATAACAGGCAGTGTCCTCAATTCTTTTTTAGATTTTTTGTTGTGGGAAGTCTCTGTCAAAAACAAGAAAAACCGAATTTTTTCGACGTTTCTGCTATTAGGAGGAAAGTTACACTTGTTGATTTTATCGCAAGTATATATTAAGGCATTTTTAACGTTATTACATTGAAACAAGTAAGTGTTTGACCTCAGAAATATGTTTTAAGAGAAAAATAAATTCTATTTCGTGCGATATATACCGGAATGTTCGCAACGTTTAGAACATCGCCGATTGGCCGAGCAGTCAAGGTGTCGGACTACATTCGCACAGTGACCGTCGAGCAGGTAACATCGGAGAGTCAAAGTAGCCGAATCGGCTCGGCAGCCCAGGCAAATTCGAAATTGTGCGTGCTTTTCCACAACCTACAGTTCAGTTCAGTGCGGAAAAATTAAACTGCAAGTATTAATTGTTGCTAACAACGAAAATAAAATTCAGGAGACTACCTCTCCTAAGCCATGCGGCTCCGCCGCAGACAGCCAAGTCGCGATGGACCTCGCCGATACCATACAGAAACTGATTAAAAAAGAAAAAAACGGAAAACTCAGTAATACGGACGTAGAAACACTTCTGCAGAAGCCCGGGCTAATAAACGCCAAAAGAAAGATGCTAACGCCACAAAAAGTATCATCAAAAATTTCAAGAAATGACAACGGAACGAAGGATAAAATCAACTTAATCGTCCCACACGCAAAAGAGACGCAAGCCACAACATCTAGGAATGTAGATATACTAGCTGAGCTTACAAAACAAAATGCCCTACTCCGACAACAAAACGAACAGCAAAAATTACAAATACAGGTCCTACAAAACAGACTAGATACGTTAGAAGCAAATTCATCGTATGCTTCGGCATCAAAAATAAGCAACAGCGGTGAAAAAACGCTAACACCAGGTATGCCCGTACCTACAAGGAACAATGGTCACTCAGCGCAAGGGACCCCCCACCACGACGAGTCACGCAGCAAGGCGAGCAATATGCAGCCCGGAAGGAAAATCCAGGAAAATCGGCCAACGGGCCCAATAAAAGGAGACCCAAACATCCCAACAACACAGGGTAATAAACAGAATCCGTCGCCCATCATCACCCAGGAACAGAAGACCCAGCAACCCCCAAGGCCCACACCACGCGGCAATGAACACAACGCTTCAAACAAAAGGCCACCACCAATAAACATCCTACTACAGGACCCCAAGGACACCATCAATTTATTAAAAGGCATCGCAGGTACCGAAAATCGTTTTTATATCAAGCGAATAAACCATAACAAACACAGAGTACAACTTGACAACTCCGAACACCTAGATAGAATTAAAGATATTTTAAACAAAGCGAGTACGCAATATTATACGTACACGCCAAAATGGTTAAAAAATCATAATTTCTTAATAAAAGGATTGCCCCCATCTTTCTCGGAAGAGGAAGTAATGGAGGAGCTGAAAAGAACCGCCGGTGATAAAATTAAATTCACTAAAGTAAGTAGGTTTACTACAAACAAATCTGTAAGGGAACAACGGGTATTACCGTTATTCCTAACACAAATTGAAGCAAATAGCGATCTTTCAATATTAAAAGACATAAAATATATATTACATCACAAAATCACTTGGGACAAGCTAAAAGGCCATTCAATTAAACAATGTAAGCGCTGCCAACGTTTCGATCACAGCGCAACAAATTGTAACTTAAAATATAGATGCGTCAAATGCAACGTGAATCACGCTCCTGGGGAATGCGCAGTCAAAAAAGCTACCGCTGACCCCTCCGACCCCGCTAGTACCCTCCCTTACTGTGTTAACTGTGAGACCTTCGGACACCCAGCCTCGTACAGAGGCTGTCCAAAGGTTAAAGAATTAATAAGACAAAGAAAACACGTGATCGCAGAGCCACAGAACAAAACACCGGTCAGACAATTTAAGCAGTCCTTGACACAACCAGGGATTTCCTACGCTTCTATGGCCTCAGGTCGATTAAGCGATGGACGCCCTCCAGTATCGCCACCAAACCCCCAAATCACCAACCACACCGAAGACAACACGAAAATCTCCCTGTTAGAATCCCGAACAAAGAGCCTTGAACACACACTCTCGGATCTTACAAATAAGTTTGAGCTTCTCAGCACACAACTGAACCATATAATTGTAGCACTCAGTAATGGCCCTTAACCCATATGCCAGAAATCCAATCAACTGCCATATAAAGGTTATCTCCTTAAACACAAACTCACTCATAAGCAATTTTAAAAGAATAGCACTCCTAAAACTAATAGAAGAAAATAATCCCGATATTCTACTTCTAAACGAAACTCACCTCAAACAAAAACACACATTCTACCTTAAAGACTACCATATAATTAGAAATGATAGACAGACTGACAAGGGCGGAGGAACCGCAATAATAATAAGAAAAAACATACGTTTCAAAACAATAGAGTTTAAAAGACAGTCTGAATTAATAGAGAGGACCGCTATCCAACTAAACCTAAATAACGGCAACACCCTCCTGCTGGCTGCTATTTACGGAAGAAAAGGCAACACATCAACATTCATAAATGAACTTAACAATCTTTGTACACATCTGAAATTAGACTCACCTGAGACGTATTACATAATAGCGGGCGACTGGAATGCCAAACACACAACTTGGAACAATAAATTCAATGACGAGAGAGGGATCGCACTTAACACATGGATTCACGACCACGACATTGCATACAGATTAAAACTACTCCATACTACAACACCGTCATTCCCAAGATATGAATCATTTATTGACCTAATGCTGACTGACTCTAGAATAACACTAACAGACTCTTACACAGACCAATTACAAATTATTAATTTTCCCAGCGATCACGAAGCCTGCTTGGCGACCTTCGAAATCACAAATACACAATTGTTTCTTACAGACACAGACACACTCTCCAGAAAGAATTACGCGAAATTTAATACAGAAAAATTCCAGAAACTTCTCAGCAAAATCCAAATAGACATAAATCCAAACTGTAACCTCACCACAGAACAAATTAACACACAACTAAACTACATCAGTAACGAAATAATCAAAGCAACCGAAACCGCAACCCCAAAACACAAACCTCTAAATTCAACAGACAAATACGTAAACCGTAAAATCAAAAGTCTACAACATACAGAACGGAAATACATTACACTACTAAGAAAACTGCGCAAACAAATCACTACAAATCCATACACACAGCACACTATACATAATCTGCAACAGATGATAGCAGCCACCAGAAGGAAACTGAAACTAGAAATCGAAAAGCAAGTCAACTCATACTGGTTTGACCGCGTTAGAGCCATAGACCCAAAAAAGTCAGACAAAATGTTTCCAGAGGTAAACAGAATCTTCAGAATTAGAGACAAGCACACCATACCACAACTCAAAATACAGCGGGACAAAATAGAACTCGTAAATCTCGCAAACAAACCCAAATTCTGTAGAAAGAGATGACAATGATCGCTTCCTCATACAAGTTGACGAGCAAAAATCAAACGTTCTAGCTGCACATTACGCCATAACTTCCAATAAAAACACTGTCCAACAAAATTAAACTTTTTTCGAGTTTTGCAATACCTGTTGGGTGATTCTTATACACTTTGTCATCCTAAAACCGAATCTGAAAGTAGAATTGCTCCATCACGCAACGTTTTCGAAAAATTTTGATTTTTGTAAAAATGCCCGATTTTGATACGAAACGACGTGTTACGCAAAAACTAAATACGCGAGAAAGTTCAAATTTGAGTCAAGAGATAGAGGGGACTCTCCTCTACATATTCATATAGTCAATTATATTTTTATGTACTTCCTAATAGTTGTAAATGGTTGTTAAAGTTTGAAAATGTGCCGACGCGAGTACTTTGTACGCTCTATTTTTGTATTTATGTGAAAAATCCTTTATCCAGCAGGAATTTACTATACAGGAATGCATTCTACAGACATTTCTGGTAAATAAACCATTCACGAAAAGTATTTGGTTCCCTTAATGTACGAGAAGGATCAGAAAATGTTAATTGACAGCGTGTGCGCGACGCGTTCGCGCCAGACGGCCATTGCAGCCTTTTCGCGACTCGCCAGGGCCGTCGCTATGCGTAGTCGACGTTGGTACCACTCAAGTATGTCTTTGCTTACTATGCTTAATTAAATACATTTTTTTTTGTCTTTTTGGGTGCCAATCATTACAAAAGATTATAAAAATACGAGTTATATTCACATTTCATTGTGGAAATGCTTAATAAGTGCTTAATAAATGCTTAATCCACAATGAAATGTGAATATAACTCGTATTTTTATAATCTTTTGTAATGATTGGCACCCAAAAAGACAAAAAAAAATGTATTTAATTAAGCATAGTAAGCAAAGACATACTTGAGTGGTACCAACGTCGACTACGCATAGCGACGGCCCTGGCGAGTCGCGAAAAGGCTGCAATGGCCGTCTGGCGCGAACGCGTCGCGCACACGCTGTCAATTAACATTTTCTGATCCTTCTCGTACATTAAGGGAACCAAATACTTTTCGTGAATGGTTTATTTACCAGAAATGTCTGTAGAATGCATTCCTGTATAGTAAATTCCTGCTGGATAAAGGATTTTTCACATAAATACAAAAATAGAGCGTACAAAGTACTCGCGTCGGCACATTTTCAAACTTTAACAACCATTTACAACTATTAGGAAGTACATAAAAATATAATTGACTATATGAATATGTAGAGGAGAGTCCCCTCTATCTCTTGACTCAAATTTGAACTTTCTCGCGTATTTAGTTTTTGCGTAACACGTCGTTTCGTATCAAAATCGGGCATTTTTACAAAAATCAAAATTTTTCGAAAACGTTGCGTGATGGAGCAATTCTACTTTCAGATTCGGTTTTAGGATGACAAAGTGTATAAGAATCACCCAACAGGTATTGCAAAATTTTTTTGGTGTTGGACAGTGAAATCAAAATATAAACCACCCTAGTTTCAGAAACCTAATCAAATCAGAAACAGAAACATTATTCGATGAAATAGCCACTTCAGTGCCAAACACCGTCTGCACCTTCGACGAAACAAACTCTTCCTTATCTCCCAAACAACCAGACACCATGTCAACATATTTCACAAACTGTTACGAAATTAAAAACAAATTTAAATACCTGAACAACAAAAAATCAGCCGGAAATGACCAAATCCCAAATTTCGTATTGAAAAAACTACCGGGTAACATCATACGGGCATACACCATTTTATTTAACAATCTATTAAATTACTGCATATTTCCGGAAGACTGGAAAGCAGCCAAGGTCATCCCGATTATAAAAAAAGGCAAAGACCCCTCCTTGCCGGACAGCTACCGCCCGATTAGCTTACTCCCGAACATCGGAAAAGTCTACGAACGAGTAATCAATGATAGGATCCTTGACATCTGCAATAGCAAGAACATCATCCCCGAAAACCAATATGGATTCAGGAAACAACACTCCACAATACACGCTATTAATAAACTTGCCTCCGATGTCAATTTTGCACTAAATGGTGGCTACTGTGTGGGCGCCTGTCTGGTCGACCTTGAGAAAGCCTTTGATACAGTTTGGATAGACGGACTACTATGCAAACTAAAGCGGAAGGAATTCCCTTTAGTCTTAATAAAACTAATCCACGCCATGATAAAGGACAGAACATTTAGAGTCTACCTGACCAACGACGCCACGTCCCACCCATTCAAACTATCGAATGGTCTCCAACAAGGCACAATAAACTCCCCAATCCTTTTTAATATATTTACAAGCGACATACTAAACCTATTTGGCCCGGATCGAACAGAATGCTCCCTATTAGCCTACGCGGATGACTTAATAGTATATCATACAGGTGCAAACCCAGCTCAAGTACAAAAAGTCCTTCAAAATGCCATAAATAGTATATTCACATACTACAGATCATGGAAATTAAAAGTAAACACAGAGAAATGCGAAACCGTCTTATTTAGACCCACCCTCAAAGCAGGAAAAAGCTACCAACTCAAGAATTTTAAATCGTTCCACCTAATTGGCGACCTGAAATCCGGTTCAAAGATCCCACATAAAGATTCAGTTAAATATTTAGGATTAACATTAGACAACAGATTCCTATTAAATACCCACCCCCTAGTACAGCTACAAAAAGCGAGAAAAGCTTTCGGGGCATGCGGTAGACTTTTCCACTCTCGAGCTCTCAACCGAAAGGCAAAATTAATATGTTACCAGCTACTAATCTGACCCATTCTAACTTACGGTTGCGAGATATGGTACAATATCAGTGCGTCTATAATGGAAACAATCCGAGTCTTCGAAAGGCGATGCCTCAGGGCTTGCCTGGGCTCGTACAGATCAGCCCACTCAAATTACAAACGACACATAAACAACGACACCATATACAACAAAGCCAACATCAACAGAATTGATAATTTTATAATTAAAATAATACGTAACTACTTTGCCAACTTAATAACCGTAACAGACAATAGCTTAATTTTCCCAATAGCATACCCAGACGATAATCACATCAGGAAAACTTTAACAACCGATTTTATCCCACCCGAGGCATTCATATTTTTGGATAAACACGGATACATACAGAACAAAGAGGCCATCCCAATATTGTACCATATCCCACGCCACAGAGCTAGAAAACGCATACTCTTCACCCCCCAGGAGCCTGATCAACCCGCTTCAGTGCAAGTGTACCGTTACAGCACAGCGATACCACGAAGGGATTTCCTCGAAATTCGTGATATAGACTATAAGAAATACTGGTGGTTAGCCGATAGATTTAAGCCGCCATAACGCACGGAAAGTAGCGAAATTAGGTATAGCATAGTATTACAACAATAAGAGACCCGAGACTATAACTCAAACAGTTGACAAACGTGCAATTACGCATCAACGTGCAATAAATAATTAGCATTACCTCCCCTGTCCCACATTGCCCGCTCACCTCATTCTCATCACTCCATATTTGTAAATAACATCATCACCACCTCATTTTACGGCATCAATACTCATCACTCATCACAATTCATCCCCCCCCCCCCCATCGCTCATATGTATATATGTATATTTAGCACGTAGGTCTTAGAATTTAAGGATTAAAATAACAATGCGAGTTCCTGTTTTGTTAAGAGCGTTTTCGGGAACAAGAATCAACAACCAAATACTTGCGGCTGTGAACTGCACAAATGTATTCAGTGCAATACAACCAAAAATTACGAGGGGGAAGGCTCACGCCACCCCTCTGGCCAAAAACCGTAATCGTATGACTGTAATGTGCCTATATACATTACTACCTTTAGAAATAAATATTGTTGTAGCTCTCTAAATAAACAATGAATAAAAAAAAAAAAAAAAAGGTGTCGGACTACGGAGCGGAAACGCTGGGTTCGAATCCCGTCGAGGGTAAAGTTTTTTTTTTCCATACATCATCTTTATTTTTTCAATTTTTTATTACATGGTTTATTCATGTGATTTTAACAATATTTTTTAAATGTTTTTAAAAAATATTGAGGTAACATTTTTAACTAACTTTTATTTATATTACTCCGATTTGACTTCGAATTTAATGATATTATTTTCTTGGATTAGGCAATAAATTAATATTTATATTATTGTGTTCGTCCACGATTTCCGCCAGATATAGAAATTGCTTGCGAAAATTGGTAAGATTCCGTGAAAAGAATTTTTAAATCTACTTCTGTCATTTCCGTAAAATCCAGAGTATCTACCGAGGATACTGTTTGAAATGGAGTCGTTTTGCAGTTCCAATTACGTCCAATTTTTGGAAAGGTTTCGTTGTCTACTTGTTTGTGTAGAAGCTGGTACTTTTGACCTTGTATACTATACATTGCCTCTATAACCCAATGAATTTTCGTGACTTTTCGGGAATAATTCGACACTTTCGTCGAAAGTTGAGAACGATTACCTTTTAAAGCAGGCATGAGAACTCTGAATCCAAGACCTGTTAAATGAGATGTAACATCTCGAAAACCTCTGTCGACAATACAAAAGTCTCCCCTCTTCATGATGGTTTTCAATCAAGTAACTATAAACGGAAATACATCCTCATGTACGTTACAATAAAGAGGAATGGCTAAGGCTTATTTGTACCTGATACCCCACTTTAAAAATAGTGGTAGTATGTAGCCCTTTTCTTTCAATTGGACAAAAACCAATACTTTGCTGCGTGTTATTTATTCAGAATTCTTCTCATTTCCTCCCTAATTTATGAAGACGCAAGGCTTAGAAACCAGATTAATGAATTTTAATATTAAGAATGTTAGAGAGGACCGTAATGAAGATCATATACAATTAGAGAATCGAGGAAGTGATAGATACTCTAAAACTATATTTACATATATTTTATTCAAAAATGTTTCTTAAATATTTTTAAAACATTAAAAAAATATTGTTAAAATCACATGAATAAACCATGTAATAGAAAATTGAAAATATAAAGATGATGTATGGAAAAAAAAAACTTTACCCTCGACGGGATACGAACTCAGCGTTTCCGCTCCGTAGTCCGACACCTTGACTCCTCGGCCAACCGGCGATGTTGTAAACGTTGCGAACATTCCGGTATATATCGCACGAAATAGAATTTATTTTTCTCTTAAAACATATTTCTGAGGTCAAACACTTACTTGTTTCAATGTAATAACGTTAAAAATGCCTTAATATATACTTGCGATAAAATCAACAAGTGTAACTTTCCTCCTAATAGCAGAAACGTCGAAAAAATTCGGTTTTTCTTGTTTTTGACAGAGACTTCCCACAACAAAAAATCTAAAAAAAAATTGAGGACACTGCCTGTTATGGTACTTTATTGGGGCACTAAACAGCTCAATAGCATGTTTTCATATTTTTGAGAAACCTGCATTTTTCCGATTTTTTTGAGGTTTTTCATTTTTTACGACCACAGTTTGCATCCAAAAAATCTGAAAAAATTCTCAAAAATCTGTCTTAGGATCCAAAATATGCCACATTTTTTTCAGAATTTTGGGAAGCATCAGAGTGCGGAAAATGCACGGAAAAGCTCAAA
Organism: Halictus rubicundus; assembly: GCF_050948215.1. Taxonomy (NCBI): domain Eukaryota; kingdom Metazoa; phylum Arthropoda; class Insecta; order Hymenoptera; family Halictidae; genus Halictus; species Halictus rubicundus. Next base: position 110,380 of record NW_027488748.1, on the reverse strand, counting down.
ATCTAATTTACCCTGTAACTACCCTCACGAGCAAGATAGGGGGTTGAAATTTGGCTCAGAGGGGTTTTTCTTGGTCAGCTTTCGAATGGTTCATTAATTATTGAAAAACGTCTAAGGGCAGTTTTGACCATCTTATTCGGCTAGGCCCTTTGACGTAACGATTATGCGTATTTTAAAATTTATTTTGAAAACTGTATCCTTACATAAAATAAGAGTGGAAATACGATTAAAGTATAGCGGTTTTCGATATCCATGAGTTATGCGACGCGTCCAGCCCTAACCATTTAACGTATATTTTATTTCCTTTTCTACGTAATATTTTTTCCACCAAGTATATGTCAGGATATTTGGCAGCGCGTATCTCGTGCTCGTAAAATCCGCCGGCGATCGGGTTGTCCTTCGAGTCGGCCAAGAGGTACGCTACGGGATTCGTTCGTTTCACCGCGGTAATCTTAAATATTTCCGTTGACCAGTTCGGTGTGTATCCCTTGTCGAATACCGTTTTGAACTTGCTGACGCGTACGCGATCGCCAACCTTGAACTTGGCAGGACCAGCGATCTTCACGTTGCTGTACACGGTGGATAAAAGATGCTTGGCATTTTTGCGGTTTACGTCCGCGGGTCGCATACGGATGGTGCGATGTTTTCGATTGTTGTAGTCATCGATCAGCGTGGGAAGCGTATCGATCCAACGATATTTTCCGCTCAACGAGAAGAATTTCCACATGCGGTTCTTCAGCGTGCGATTGAAACGTTCCACGACGGAAGCCTTCATGGTGCTGTACGTCGAATAATGCTTGATGTTACGTTTCTTCAGATATTCTTGAAACGTTGCGTTGTAGAACTCTTTTCCCATATCGGTCTGCAAGTTGTTCGGCACCCTGCCATCCCTCTTTAACGCCGCCGCAAAAGCTTTGCACACGTCGCTCGCGTTTTTGCTCTTCAAAGGAACCGCCCACGCATATTTGCTGAATACATCGATTATCGTGAGAATGTATCGATGTCCCCGGTTGTCTCGCGCATATTGTTGAACTTCGACGATATCGGCTTGCCAAAGATCGTCGAATCCTCGCACGATCACCCGTCTACGGGGGAAGAATCGTCTCGCCGGAGCGTGCAGCTCCTTCACCACGTCTTCTTTGCTCATAGTCGTCGACTAAATCGGATTGTTTTTCGCGTATATCCCGCACGGTTTCTTCGAGAAGCGACAACCTTCCTCGATCCAACTTGTTGGCATTCACCGTTTCCCTCACGTCATCGATTTTACCGAGCAGCAGATTCTTCGCGTTTAGGAATTTTCTTTCCCAGTTTTCATGGATTTCGTGTTCCACGATCGAAAGTCTTTCGCTGAGTTTATCGGCAAGAGTCCCTATGGCACTTATTTTGTCGCGATCCGATCTCCGATCGCGTTTCATCATTTATACCAAATTGTCCTCGATTTCGATGAATTTATCGCGACAGTACGTGTGATAATTAAAAGATATCTCCATTTTGTCTTCTTCTTCCTCCTCGAGCTTGTTCAGCTTCTCTTCATGCTGTTTCACACGTTTCTCGATATCCTTCAACTCATTGAGGATGCGTTTCCCGATATCGAGAGCCAGATTTTTACGAATACGATCGATCTCGTCCTTGACGTTCTGGCGGAATTCGTTCGCGAGCGCGGTTTTCACCAAATCGATGCACGTGTCACGTAATAATCAAGAAGAAAATATAAAAAAAACTTTATTGCTCAACCGGAGTTGAGTACCACTGAGTTAGTTACAAAGATTATTACAATGATTGAAATACACGGAGAACGTACGTAGGCGATACTAAAACAAAACTGAACGCTCGTGCCCTGGGGCGGCGGCCTCTTATACCGTCGGAGACAACTGACCGCTGAGGATATTTGATCCCTTCTTATCAACAGGACTTCTCCGAAGGTGGTACCGTGTGCAACGAAGGTGTTGCCGTGTGCAACGAAGGTGTTGCCGTGTGCAACGGGCCATAATCAGGTGTGGTCCCTGTCACATTCCCCCCTTCTTAGATTGAACTTAGTCCCTTAAGTTCTTTTTGAGGATGCTCTTCTTGAAGCGGACCCGCTGGGGCTGTATCAAGACTCTTCCTCCCTCATTGTCTTCGATTGCCAAAGGGCGGCTTACAGTGGTGTACAGGCTGATTGACGCACTCGGTTGCGTTGGTTGGAAGTCGTTGTGGATTTGTGGCCCTTTCTTGATCTTACAGCAGAGCAGGTGGAAACAGAGTTTTCTGGGGACGCAGTTCTTCAGACAGTCGAGTAATCCTAATTTGTTGAGCACGTATAAACCTATCAATCCTACCGATACATATCCTATTATTTGTAATGCACTAATACCATACGATCGTAAAGTCTCTATTCTATGTTCGAAATTTAGCTTTGATATTTCGCTATCGAGTTGATCCGCGGAAGTTCGGTACGAGGCAATGTGAATGTAACTATCATTGTTATTGAGTTCTATGGTTTTCATTTTCATATCGTAAGCTAGTTCGGTTTTGCTTTCGCCTATTCGCATGTACTCGTTATTAAACAATAAATCGCATGAATCGTTAGAGCTAATTATAGATGGTCTGTCAATGGTCTGAATATTATGTTTAGTGGAACATATCGCGTCAATTTCTACTGGTTTAGAGGGTATCGCTAGGAATTGATTTTCGGCGTGCAGCGGTATGAAACTGATGTAGTCGATCTTATAAACGGATATCTCGCAATTGTTGATGTTCTTCTTGTAGTTAATAATTTCGCTGTGACAGTCGTTGTCGGAATTACTGTTGTGGATCGGCTGCGTTTGTTTACAAATCATGACTATCTTTCGTTTACAATGTTTGGTGATATAGTCGAGATCAGTGTTTATGTAAAGGAGGTTTGAAGTTAGAAATACTGGATTTTCTATCACGGGTGCCATAAATATATTGTTTCTTTTATGCGGGATGGGGTATACGCGCATTATATCCCACTCTTGTTCGAGCACTAGAGGTATCGAAATCTTGAAAAATAATTTGTCATTATACGTGAAAACGGTTAAGTCACTGATGTCGAGTATGAATTGAAAGTGTTCGATTTTGGGCGCAATGGCAATGTTATAAGTGTGATGTCCTATGATCTTCGCGTAGTTGCTTACAAGCTTTTCGGGTTCTATAATCTGTGGGCTAATGATACCTTGTTTACCTAAAATGATCGCGTTTAATATTTCGTCAAGTTGGAAGTGCGAATCCTGTATGGCATTATCGATTTTCATTATGAGTTTAGTAAATATGCTTTCTGTATTCAATTGCTGCGTTAATTGGTTATATGAACGTTCTAAATTCTCTAAACTCTTTGTGTTAAGCATTTTCTTTATAAGCGAAGTCTGGTTAGCTAGTATGATTTTAATCTGTTTGTCGTCGTCAAATAAGGTGTCAATGTTTTTATTTATCAAATCCAAATCGTCTGTGTCTAGGGTTCCGAATAAGCTTTTAGAGATTGATCCGACAAAGTTCAATAATCCTCGCTTCGTTCTCTGGTGTATGAGGGTTCTTACGTGACTGGCTAATTGTCTAATATTATTAATACGTATGTCTAAAGTATCTAATGCTTCGGTATAGTCGAAGTTAGTAGCTGATTTACTGATTTCGTTTTTATATTGTGCTATGTTTTCGATTTGCTTAAACATCTCGCTCGTGTCTAGACCTATTATCACATTGGCGGTACTACTGTATAAATAACCCTTATTTATCTTTTCTAAAAATATGTTATTCTGGGTATCTAATGGTGTTATAGTGACGTGTGCGCAAGTTAATCCCGCGAAGAGGATTGTCGTCCTGGAAAATAAGATTTTAGTCTGTTACCGTGTACTTTCTTATCGTTAATGACATAATACGGTGTGCATACTTTATCAATCGTGAATGGTCCTAACCATTCTATGTCTAATTTGTGTTCCTTATGATCATTGTGTATCAAAACTTGATCTCCTTCTTTGAAAATTGATTGCGGTTTAATAATTTTACGTCGCTGGTCTCTTTGATATCTTTGTTTACTCTTTAGCAAGGTGTCTCGGGCTCTTTTCAATCGTGAGTCCCATTCTTTTTTTTGAAAGGATACTTCGTCTTCGTAACTTCGCTGAGGATTTTTGGAAATGGTTGAAGGTAGGTTAGCTTTGTGTCCAAACGTTAGTTCAAAAGGTGTGTAGCCTGTGGCGTCGTGTGTCATTGTGTTATACGCTAAGCAAACAAAGTTCAATTGTTCGTCCCATTCGTCGGTGGATGTTTGTTGTATTGATTTTAACATGTCAGTGACAACTGCGTGCGTTCTTTCTAGGGATCCGTTGCTTTGCGGGTGGAATGCGGTAGTTTTGATATGTTTTATGTTAAAAGCTTCTTCGTATCTTTGCATTAGTTCGGAAATGAAATTCTGTCCTCTGTCTGTTAGTATTTTCTTGGGTGCGGAGAATATATAAATGTAGTGGTTCAGTAGGGCGTCCCATATGGATTCGGTTCGTTGCGTCTTGAGGGGTACTAGTATAAGATATTTAGTCAGTTCGTCATGAATCGAGAGTATGTACTGATTACCGTTCTTCGTTTTTTGTAACGGTCCTAACAAATCCATAGCTATTTTTTCGTTCGAGTCTATCGGGGTGTCGGTTATGCATGGTTCTTCTCTTGGGCGAATTCGCGTGAGTTTAGCTCGTTGGCAAGTGTCGCATGTCTCAATGTATTCCTGAATTAGTTTAAACAAGTTCGGTATTTTGTAGTTAATTTTGATTCTGTCATAGGTTTTCTGTATTCCGGGGTGTCCGATTAATTCGTGATTTTCTTTGATAATTTGTTTAATTTCGTCGTCGGTCAATTCTTTTACTGGTTCCCATGCAAATTCTATCTCTTTGTCCGTGTCGTTAAAGAACATGAGCATTCTCTTGATCGTATTTCTATCCTGAATTGAAATATCATTGTCTCCTATACCAATTCGATTCGTGTTCCTGATGATTTTATTCAACATGTTTAGCCATTTTTCTTTACTTTCGTACGCGCCTAATTGGTCTGAAGTTAGTTGGAAGAAGTTCTTTTTATTGGGTACGATCTTTAGTGGTTTCGGAAGTTCGTCTGAGGTTTCCCAGGTTTGGTATCTGGACAGTAAGTCTGTGGGTTCGTCTTGTGCTGTAATCGCGTGAATTCGGGATAAACAGTCGGCAGCGGTATTGTCTTTTCCTTTAGTGTACCGTATTTCGTATTCGTATTCCTCTAGTCGTAGTCTCCACCTGATCAGTCGAGATGAGGGGTCTTTGCAATTTTGTAACCATGTCAAGGCTTGGTGATCGGTTCTAATAATGAATTTTCTTCCTAACAGGTATTGTCGAAGTCTTTTAGTTGCCCATACAATTGCTAACAGCTCCTTTTCGGTAGTCGAGTAATTTCGTTCGGGCGGATTGAGAGTTCGTGAAATATAGCAACAGGGGTGTCCGTCTTGCGAAAGGATGGCTCCTATTCCTAAATTACTTGCGTCAGTCGTTAGAGTGAATTGTTTTTCAAAGTCAGGGAATTTGAGAACTGGTGCGGTACATAATTTCTTTTTTAGTGTGTCAAAGCTGGTCTGCGTCTGTTCGTTCCAGTGAAACGGTACGGTCTTTTTCGTCAGTTCGGTCAATGGTTTCGCGATTTTGCTAAAGTTTCGTATAAATTTTCGATAGTATCCCGCGAGTCCTAAGAATGATTTTACGTCGGTCGGTGTTTTAGGGATTTTGAAATTTTGAACGGCTTCTAGTTTCTTTGGATTGGGCTTTATTCCTTCAGAGGTTACTATGTGGCCTAAGTACTCTAGTTCTGGCTTTAGAAATTCACATTTGTCCGGTTGCAGTTTCAATCCTAATTCTCTTAATCTTTGTAACACGATTGCTAAATTTCTGTTATGTTCTTCGATGGATTGTCCGAATATTACAATATCGTCTAGATACACGAAGCAATGTTTGTTTATAAGTCCACGTAGGGCGGTATCCATCATTCTCTGGAAAGTTGCTGGGGCGTTCTTCAGTCCAAATGGCATTCTATTATAATGATAGTGTCCTTGGGGAGTAGAAAAGGCGGTGTATTTTTTGGATTTCTCTTCCATCGGGATTTGATGGAAACCCGAGGATAAGTCTAAAGCTGAGAAGAATTTCGCGTTTCCGAGTTGTGATAAAATGTCGTCTATGTCGGGTAAGGGGTATGCGTCCTGGTCAGTCAATTCGTTCAGTTTTCTAAAGTCGATAACTATCCTCCACTTTTGTTTGCCTGATGCGTCTGATTTTTTCGGTACCACCCAGACTGGTGAATTGTAAGGGGAATCGCTGGGTTCAATTATTCCTTTTTCTAACATCTCGTCCATTTGCTTGCTAATTTCTGCTTTGTGGCATTCGGGTGGTTTGTACGATTTTGTGTTAATGACCTTGTTTTCTTTTAGTGTTATCGTGTGTTTAGTGAGGTTGGTGCAAGGTAGGAATTCTTTTTCTAAATTGAAAACATCGATATAAAAGAGAAGCAATTTTTCTATAGGTTGTTTCAAACTGTTTTCTATATGTGAAAGTCTAATTATTTCTTTAAAGGTGGATATTTGATCGTAGGTGTTAGAATTTTCAATATTGTTAGTAATTTGTTTTTCTGACTCACCACAATTGATAAAGCATACCGTGGTAGGTTTTCCCTCGAGGTACACAAGTTCGTGGATTATCTCGCCTGGTTGGATAGTTTGATTCTGAAATGTTAATATCGTGTCGTTTAATTTCAAATGATCGTTAGTGATGCTGAAGTTAAATTGTTTCATGGCTGGTAACCCGAATATGCCGTCTTCAATGATAGGAAAAGTTTCGTCTACGATATAAAATTTTACAAATTGACCGGCTATTCTAAAATTAGTGAATTCGTTCGTTCGGAATTTAGAATGTCCCATAGCAAACTGTTTGGTTTCGTGGTCGGTATAGATCTTCATTCCTGCAGGTCTTCGTCTGACAAGGTTGACTCCTGCTCCTGAATCGACGAGAAATCTCCATTGTTGTCCGGATGGGGATCGTAATAGGATTGTTGGTAGTTGCCCGGTGACGGTGTTGATTCGTAATAGTTCGTTTCTTCCTCGGTTGATACCACAGTGTTGTTCACTCGCGGTGGTCCGCGTTCCTGTGGGGCTCGCACTTGAAAATTTGAGCACTGGTTGGCGGTGTGGCCGATTTTTCCACATTTGAAGCATTTAACCTGTTGTCGGTCGATCAGCGGTCTTCTCTCCATCTGGTTGAACGGGCTGGGTCTGGTAACAGCGGTCGGCTGAATCTGCGGCGTGCGCGGCGGTACGTAGCTCTGGTATCTCTTGTTTGGAATAACGGGTGGTCTGACCATCGCTGGGCGTTGGCGACGGAATGAGTCGTGGCGTTCTTCTCGGAGGTATCTCTCCACATCGGCAGCTTCCTTTTCAGCTTCGATCAGAGTCGTGGGTTTGCTGGTGAATATCATGTGTCCGATCTCTCTTTTGAGACCGTTTATGTAGATTTTCGTAACTCTCTTCATGGTTGCCTCCATCATTACTCTTCTGGTTATGGGTTGTGGGTACTCGTTAGTAATGGCGTACGTTAGTTTATTCAAAGTTTTACGGAATCGAATGTTGAAATTCTGCACGGTTTCGGTAGCTCCTTGCTTTATTTCCCGAAGTTGTTCGTTAAATTCGTCTGCAGAAGCCTGTGTGGCTACATTAGTACGCAGTGCTTCGTAAAGCTCGGCATACGTTTCAATATTCATGTTACGAATGCTTTGTGCTGCTTTGCCTACTATCTTTTCTACTTTAATTGCTTTCAACAATAGCATCTGTTCCATACACATGCTTCGAAGTGATTTGACTTCTTTAATAAAATCTTCAACTCCTACATCATCATCTCCGTTGAGCGTCGGGATGTAACGTATGGCATCCTTGGCTCTCAGGTTAGAGCTCTGCGAGCTCGTTTCGCCAGGTGCATTTTCTCGCGTTGGGGCAGGTGGTGCAGTGGTTTTGACTTTAGATCTAATCGCGGAATCGTCTTCGGTCATGACGGAAGTATAATCCGCATCGTCATCTTCAGTCATGCTCAAGCCTGTTAGATTTCTGCCTAATATCTCAATTTCTTTAACGCGTTTCTTATTCTCTTTGTCTACCGATTGTAAAGCGGCTTCTAGCGTGGAAATTCTTTGGCTGTACATATCTTGTTGGCGAGTAATAGTCTCATTCTGTTTTCTAATTGTCTCCAATAATTCTTTCACTTGAGCGTCAGAGGTGCTCGGTTGTGGTTTACTCATGATTCTAACTGAACCTACACTGTCTCTTGAACTGTTGCTAGAGAAGCTATCTCTCCTATCACGGTATTGAGAATAAGAAGCCAGGGCTCACCTTTCGTAGAAACCCGTATCGTCTCCAAAATCTTCCGTTGATCTTAGGTTCCCGTAGGCCGAAGTCGTAGCTCCGTTTTACACAAGATTCTTCCGGTTCGTTGATCCTCGTGCTTGTGGATTCCCGTAGGCCGAAATCGTAATTTCGTTTATCACAAGACTCGATGGATCCTGGCAGGATCGCCAAAATGTCACGTAATAATCAAGAAGAAAATATAAAAAAAACTTTATTGCTCAACCGGAGTTGAGTACCACTGAGTTAGTTACAAAGATTATTACAATGATTGAAATACACGGAGAACGTACGTAGGCGATACTAAAACAAAACTGAACGCTCGTGCCCTGGGGCGGCGGCCTCTTATACCGTCGGAGACAACTGACCGCTGAGGATATTTGATCCCTTCTTATCAACAGGACTTCTCCGAAGGTGGTACCGTGTGCAACGAAGGTGTTGCCGTGTGCAACGAAGGTGTTGCCGTGTGCAACGGGCCATAATCAGGTGTGGTCCCTGTCACACACGCGTCGACGTACAGTTTCGCCGCCGAGTCGTTGACGGCGATCGGTGTTCCGGTATTTCCGATACGCAGATGCTTCGCATCGAAAAATTCATCGATACCGCCGGTACGTGTTATCGCTTTCTTGTCGACGAGATCGTCCGCATAGCCCTTCGTCGCAGCATCGTTTCTCTTGGCAGGAGCTTTCAGATTTTCTATGGGTCGAGACTCGGCGTCGAAGTACGAGTCTTCTCTGTTCAGGATGCGTCGACTGAGCGAATTTATGATGTCCCCAAAGTTTCGGTCGAACTGAATGGCTTTACGCTCGCCGCCACCGCCACTGTTATCCTCGTGCGTCGGTGTCGCCGCGATAGGATCGTCTTTCTCGCGATCAAAAATTCGATCCGTTGTCCCCGCCGCTTTCGGATTCACCATGATGACTGTTACTGTTCGAACGATTGAGAGTAGATCCTTTTCAAAGACCGTGAACGCGCACGCAATGACACGATTCTCGCGAAGCGGGATTTTTATATTCGGAAATCATAATTTTTAAAAGTTGTGGTGGGGAGAAGATGACATCATTTTTAAAAATAGATAGATTTTCAAGGTTGGTACAGCGGTACCATTCCACCGTTTTTTAGAAACAGATTTTCAAGGTTGGTACGATTGATGTCATTTTAGCAACGAATGCTATCGTATCGATAATACGGATAGCACAGGTACAGGTACAGGTACAGGTACAGGTACAGGTACGGTACTCTCTCAAAGCTGATCGGTGTGTTCGCGGATTAATTTTTTAATTCTCTCCTGTAAGCTTATTCCGAAATTTGTCAGTCGATCCTCGACCATGTCGTTCACCTCGTCTTTTATTTTCTGCTTCAAGGTTTCCCTCATTTGCGTTTGCAACGCATCCAAATTATCGATTTTCGCGTTGATCTCATCGATGCTGGAATCGTATAATCTCATATTCGAGTTAACATCGTGTCGAACGCCATGTATCTTAGTCTGTATTTCAGACTTTAACGTTTCTTCAGCGGTTTTCAGCTCTTCCGACAGTTTTTCGATATCGCGTTGAACGCTATCGTGTATCTCAGTCTGTATTTCAGACTTTGTTGTCTCTTCAACGGTTTTCAGCTCTTCCACCATTTTTCCAAGGATCTCGGACTTTAGGCTCGCGTTGAGCGTATCCACGTATACTTTGCTAGTCGCATCCTCATTGTTTAGGGGTTCACTCAAGTAGCATATGCGACAACGCTTGGCATCGAAGTAGTTATCATAATTCCCAATACGTTTGTTCCATCTTTTCACTATGTATATGGCGTCCTTCTGAACCGTCAGCATGGTTTTTAGGATGCGTGAGTTGACGTACGATTTGTTGGCGGCGTCGTTCAGATTTAGCGGCGGGCCAACATTCTGAATGCTTTTCTTTTCAGCATTAAATGCTCCTGCATGTCCATTGTCATAGATCGTATGACTCATTACATATTTCTTAAGCGAGGACGCGATTTCTTCGTTGTCCCGTTTCGAAACGAGGTCGACGTACGATTTGGTAGTCGCGTGGTCGTTCGCACGGGGCTCCGCAACGCGTCCGATCCGCCCACCTTTCGCATCGTACGATTTAACGCCATCCCCGCCAACATCGTTGTTCAAACATATAGCGTTGTCGCGCACGAAACTTTTAAACGTCGGATAGAAAATCGAATGAACGTTCGTCGCGTCGCGTTTGTTCGCTTCGCGAAACGTCATGCCAAATTTGTCGATAGACATTGTAACCGTACAGGTTACATATTAATACACCCCATATATCGAACGTCGATGTCGACCCCACCATAATGCTCCGTGACGTAACCCGCGAGTTCGGACGGAGAAAAGGACCGCGAGATATCGCGACACTTGTCGCAATGCGCACGCATCGATCCCCACTCGATACCGATCGAAGGAGGTCGATGCGTGCCGCAGATAGATCACTCTACATCTGGAAGCGGTTCTAGCCGCACGCGTCTCGCGAAGTGTCCCGTCGGCGAAACACGGTACGCGATCGAGGGGTCAAACCGACCCGATAGAACAGGCAAACCGACTGTTCTATCCTCGACACGTACGCGCCTCAAACCGAGGAGTCACAGGTGCAAACTGCGCTGTGGCATTGCCGAGCATTAAGACGCAGTTTGTGTTCTGTGTAATTATCACGGGTTATTTAAAATTCGTAAATCTTTCGTCGTAATCGTGGTACCGAGTGGACACTTCGTCATCGTAACTTTCGGGGTTCTTGTTCGAAATGCCCATCACTGCTTCGGTAGGATTTGCATGGTCGTGATCATTCTGCCGCTATCAATCAGGAACACGTTCGGAGGCCACGTATCGTGCTGAAGAGCGTAATCCTTGGTAGCGTGGCGTGACCTACGGCTTGGTGTGCGTCTCCATCCAGACCACTCGTACGAGCATTCGGACGAGTGTATGGACGGTCTGACAAGTCCACAATCGTGCAGTGCGTCGTACGCATACGGATTGTGCGAACGAACTCATAATTTCCCTTCGGGTCGATTCGATACGACCGAACCTTGCACAATCCTTGTCATTCTGCCGCTGCTTACACGGAGATTGCTCGGAGGCCACGCATCGTGCTGAAGAGTAAACTTCTTAGTTGCGTGGAGTGCCAGGGGTTTTTAGTGTGTGTCTCCACTTGGGCTATTTGTACGAGAATTCGGACAAATACTTGGGTGGTCTGACGGGTTCGCCTTCGATCGGTTACGAGGTCGAAACGAGTCGTTCAACCGTCACTGCGTCAGGCACACGGGTCGGATTAGAGCGAGCGGACTGTGCACAATTCTTGTCATTCTGCCGCTACCGATACGGAGATTGCTCGGAGGCCACGTATCGTGCTGAAGAGTAAACTCCTCGGTCGCGTGGAGTGCCAGGGGTTTTTAGTGTGTGTCTCCAACCGGACTACTCGTACGCATTCGCGGCCGAGTGCACGGTTGGTTAGACAGGTCACGAATTCGCATATCGTGAGGCGCGATACACATTCAAATCGTTAGAATCGTTTATAAAAAGGAACCAGGTGTAGAGGCAAAGCGAGCGAACTGCGTGCGTCGTAACACGGCGTACATTGCGTGTTTACGTGTTGCGAGAACTCGGTACGGATTACCGTTACGCGGTATTCAGCGCGTCGCCATTGAGGAATTTATTGCCCCGTACGTCGGGACAGATCACGAGTCGTTCTGTAAACAAATAGCTCATCTCCGAGCATACCGGAGAGATTGCTCGTCAAAACAAAAATAGTTCTTCCAAGAATATACTGCCAATTTTACCAGTAATTTGTCTACAAGCTTTATTTGTCTCGTCCAAACCTCGCCGCTTTCCAGTGCCTGGAGGCACGAATCCATCTCCTTCGCGAATTTACACGCGTAGGGAATTGGGGGGTAGTAACCGGCCCCCGTGTCTTAATATCAATAACCCTTGAGTCATCGGGACAGGGAAAAATCCAATCAACACAGTCAAAAGAGGAATGTACGGTTACAACATTTTTCCCGTACGAGCCGTAACCATGCAGCGGACATTTCACTCGCCACTGATTCGACGAGCGCGCCTACGCGTTAATTTATAATTATACCGGCTTCGCGAAGTTCTTCGATTATCGACATTACTTCGTTGTTGTGACCGGAATGGCCGGCACTCGTCGAAGACGTTAACAATTTCAGACGATCGACGAGCTCGTTCGGATCGTCCCAATGCACGTAATCGATCGGATTGTTGGTCACACGCATACGAGTTGGAACTTTCATTCCCCTTCCGCTTTGCGACCTCGAAAACATTGGTCCTATAATCTTTTTATACTTGTAGCCTTTGTTCCCCATTATCTGATTCCCCCGCCGGTGCGCATGCGTGATAATGAGAATTCTTTTGTAAGCTTTCTTATCGTCCTCGGTGTACAGCCTCTCGTCGGGTATTCTATTGAATATCAATTCGTAAAGACCGCGAGTTCCTCGATACTTTACCCCGTTAACGATGATATCGTCATTACTGTTCACATCGAACGTGCTATTTCCGAGCATCAGTTTGTCATCTCGGAGATACACTCCGTACACGCTGTCGGAATTTTTCGTCGGCCCGGTAAAAAATTTATGCAAGTATTCACGCGCCAAAGGTCCGAGATTCTCGGACAGATGTTCGCTTTCCTCCCGATGAGTTTCCGGATCCTCAAAAATATTACGCATCGACGATTCCAAAGATACCGCGCTCGTTGCGGGCGACTCGAAGATATGCTGCTGCTGCTGCTGTACCATCGGTTCATCTTCATCTTCGTTAACATCTTCATCATCATCATCATCATCATCCTCCTCGAAAAAACTAATTTTTTTCTTCAGATGTCTCGGTGGTAGTGGCGTTAAATCAGCTTCGTCGCTCGTTCTCTTCTTCTTCGTCCCCTTCTTCCCCTTCTTCTTATTTAATTCATGTCCTCGTTTTTTCGCGGTTGCAGGTGTTTCCATGATACTCGAGAGCGCATCATCGGTTGATTCTGTAGTAGTAGGAGCAGTATTTTGTACCAGCTGTTTCAACGGTTCAACGATTGGCCGTAAAGTCGTTTGCAAATTCGTCTCGGTGGCCATTTTTCCAAGTTTCAACGCGCGATACTTTTTACGTATAATATCACCGGTCTTTGCTATTTCTTTCGCGATCGAAGCTCGTTGCTTCTTGTTCGCACCGTCCTTCGAGGACATATCGTTCTCCAGAGAGAGATTTACAATCAGCACACACGATGCAACTTTCTCGACTCTTACCGAGCAACTGTGAGCGTTACAGTACGACAAACTCGTTAAATCCGCGTCTATAACGACCACCGTTCACAGGACTGTCTTTATCTATTACGAGAAATCCATACTTTTTTCGCCAGCAATTCGCGCACAACGCGCAGAACGTTTCGAACGACATATCGGTGTTTACGTGATCCCGATGAACGTGTTGCAGGTTCGTAACATCTTGTTTGAACAGAATCAACAAATTGGCGTTGTCGCGAATCAAATGTTTAGGTATTCTCGCGTACGGCTGACCCAGGTAGAAGCAATCGACGCGAGAATGTCTACCCATCGCGAAATACTCTCTCATTATATCCTGTTCGTCGCACGCCACGTCGTCGAAGATGAATATCGAATTGGGCAGCGCCTCCGCGGGAGGGATTACATCGGCGTTGTCGGCGAAAGCGAAGTAGCCGATGTCCTCCCCCATGGACGAGAACAGTTTGTCCAAGTATCGATACTTTGACTGATTCAACGATTTCGAGTACACGTAAACATTCGCGAATCGTAGTCCGTTCGCGCTCTCGAGCAGGCTGATCATAACGTTCGTTTTACCGCATCCCGATGGTCCGCTTATCACGCATCGTACGTCGCGAGGTAGCAACGAGCCATGTTTTCTCATCGTCTCGTCGTCGTCGTCGTCGTCGGCAAGCTCGCCGTGACACGTTGGAACAACACGAATATTTAAAGATTGTCTCACGAAACGCATACTCCGATCAATTTGATGGAGGGGAGGGGCGTGTAGTATTTATACCAGAGCACGAACGCCTTCGGTATCATTCGTTGTTCCCCTCCCTCCCTGCGAAAAAATCTATTTTTAAAGGTGGGACTGGAAAATAGTCTATGCGTGCGAAACGTCGTCCGTGTACTACTACTGCGGGGAAGGGACTCTTCAACAGAGCTGTAAACGCGTTGCCGATCGAATTGCACATCCCCGGTTATCAGTTCTGCGGTCCTGGTACGAAACTGCGTAAGCGATTAGCCCGCGGCGATAGGGGAGTCAATCCTTTGGATGCGGCCTGTCGCGAACACGACGTAGCGTATTCGCGGCGCAAAGATCTCGACGATCGTCACGCGGCAGATAACGTTTTAGCGGATCGAGCGCTCCAGCGTATAGCGACCAAAGACGCGAGGTTCGGAGAAAAAGTCGCCGCGGCCGCCGTGTTGACCGCCATGAAAGCTAAAACGAAATTAGGTATGGGTCTGAGGGGACAGCGGAGACGACGGCAGGAGAAGAAGCAGAAGCAGAAGAAGAAAATGCGAATTCTCCCGACCGCCAAACGCGGTGGTTTTCTACCGCTGCTGTTGCCCGCTTTGTCGGCTATAGGAGCATTAACAGGTGGCGCTGCGGGGGTAGTCAAAGCGCTAAACGCCGCGAAAACCGCGAAGAAACAATTGGAGGAAGCCCGGCGACACAATCGCGCCATGGAGGGTCGCGGGGTGCGTCTCGCACCGTACAGGCATGGGAAAGGCTTGAGGAGAGCTAAGAAAAAAAAAAAAAAAACTCTAAGAAAGACGACGCGACAACGACAGATATCGAATTAACCGCCATCTGTAAAGCATTGCCACATTTTCGTGGAGTTTTCATGCGCGACAATTTACCGACGCGACCTTGGATAAACGAGCGAGGTATCGTTAATCTTGACGATAGTCGCGGGCCGGGAACGCATTGGGTCGCGTACGTGAAACGCGGCTCGCGCGTCGACTATTTCGATAGTTTTGGCAATCTTCGTCCGCCGATCGAGTTGATTAGTTACTTCGGATCGAACGCGACGATCTCGTATAATCACGAACGTTTTCAGAACTACGACGAAAGCAGGTGTGGACAATTGTGCGTGAAATTTCTTCGAGAAACTTAAATTTCCTCGAACTCCTCTCCGCCGCCGCCGCCGCCACATCCGATGGATGGGAAAAAGTCGCTTACGTTCACGTTGTCGGGAAGAAGCAGCACATTGTCGTCCAAGTACTTTCCCCCCATAGATCTGAGCAACGGCGAGTACGAGCTGGGATTGCTCAACTTGCAAACTTATTACACGATACCGAACATCAGCGCCAACATCGGGAACAATCGATTCTACTTTGGCGAGAAGGACGAGGAGATCGTTATTCCGGACGGTTCGTACGAATTAGAGGCGATCAACGAGTACCTAAGACGCGAGATACGCGCGCGATATCCTCGTCCTCCCAAAAATGTCAGCGAATCGTCCCCCGATAACGAATATCCGCTGATACTACGGGCGAACAACAATACCATGAAAAGCGAAATCGTTAGTAGGTATCGGATAAATTTCGAGAAGCCTCGCAACGTAGGATCCATCCTAGGATTTTCCACGAACCGCGTTCTATCGCCGAACGCGTGGCACACGTCGGACGCTCCCGTGAACATTGTCAACGTGAATATCATTCGAGTGGAATGCAACGTAACCACCGGATCGTACGACAATGGCAAACTCGTTCACACGATACACGAGTTCGCGCCTCAGGTACCGCCGGGGTATAAATTATCGGAAACGCCCGCACGAGTCATTTACCTTCCGATCGTCGCGCGAGTAATCGACGATTTAACGATTCGTATAGTTGACCAATCCGGACGTTTGATTGATTTTCGAGGCGAAGAAATCACGGTGCGACTACACGTTCGACGAAGCAATGCTAATTCATAACAATACGGCATTTCACACGTTGAACGAGGACGAGAGCGCATCGATTCGTAGGAAACTAATCGTGAAGGAAAACGCGTCGATTCGCAAGAAATTAACCGAGGAGAACGCACGGTATCTACGATCTTTGGGATTTGTCGTTAAACAGTGAGTGAGGCAGAGAGAACCATGTTCGAGGACATTTTGGGCATCTCCAAAGCACCGATCTTTGACAATCGTATAACGAAGATCGAGCTGCACACGTACAATCCCTATGCCAACACAACGTTCGGAAACAACGATGAGATAAGGATACCTATTCAACAGCAAGATCTGTACACGCTTCCCTGCAGAAGCTTCTTATACGTCGAGGGAAAACTTAGTTTACCAGGAAAACTCGAATTACCGACCGGGGAATCTCGCATCGACACGGCGAGTCTCGACAACAATGCCGTCCCGTTCATGTTCGAGGAAATACGCTACGAATTGAACGGAGTGGAAATCGATCGGTCCAGAAATCCTGGTACAACCACGACCCTGAAGAATTATGCGAGTCTGTCCAAGACGAGAAGCAACGCGTTGTCCAATGCAGGGTGGTTGTACGGCAACGACGATTCGAAGCCAACGGCCACGGCCACGGCGGCGATCAATTTCAATTTTTGCGTACCTATGAGCATGTTATTGGGCTTCTGCGAAGACTACAAACGCGTCGTAATAAATGCTCGACACGAGTTGATTCTGATACGCTCGCGTACCGACGCAAACGCGTTGCGCGGCTCTTCCGACAACGCGAAGCCCGTTCTAGATCTGTACAAAATTCAATGGCGAATGCCACACGTCACGCTGGACGAAATACATAAACTATCAATGTTACGTATCCTAGACAGTGACAGGTCGATCGGCATGAGCTTCCGATCGTGGGATCTGTACGAGTATCCTCTACTGCAAGCAACCACGAAGCATACATGGGCGATAAAAACAGCTCCGCAAATGGAAAAACCGCGATACGTGATATTCGCTTTGCAAACCGATCGACGGAACAGCTTAATGAAAACGGTTACGCGATTCGAACATTGTCAGTTAGCCAATATTCGACTTTACTTGAACTCGGAAACCTATCCGTACGATGATTTAAACATCGCTTTCGAGAAAGGTAAATACGCGTTGCTCTACGATATGTATGCGAAATCCCAAGAATCGTACTATGGAAACGACGAAGCGCTACTCGACGTCGCGAATTTTCTAAAGTATGCCCCACTCGTCGTTCTCCATTGTTCCCGTCAAAACGAAGCGCTTAAAAACGCCACGATCGATGTACGAATCGAATTCGAATGTCGAGCCGATGTCCCTCCATCAACGACCGCCTACTGTTTGATAATACACGACTGCATCGTGGAATACAACCCATTGACGAATATCGTTCGAAAAATTGTCTGAAACTGCTTGTATAAAAATTATCTTATCGAATAAAAATAATTATTGAGACATATGAAAAAGACAATAGTTTTATTTATGAGAAAAAACATCATCTCACACATACATTATTTAAATTTGAAGGAATACACGTTGTGCGCGAAATCATAGATGTTTTTCCACAACGGACGTTGAAAAGAGGTCATATTAAAAAGTGAGTTGGATCGGTTATGTTAAAACACAGATGGATGAAACTTTCGAGGATTGGATTAGATCGTTGAACGCTCCAAAGCCAACTTGTAAGAATTTACGAATGCCGGCAAATTCCTGCATCTAGAAGAGGAGTATGGACAATATACGAGTATTCGTTAAAGAATATATTGACGTTACAGCCAATAGAAAGCTTGCATAAAGCCGTGAGTCGGATTGGCTACGCGAAATTACTGATGGGCCCCATAACTCATTCCGTATAACCAACCAGACTCATGGTTTTATATGCAAGCTTTCTATTGTTTCTAATATCAATATATTTTTTGACTGATACTTGCATATTGTTCATACCGTCTTCAAAATGTTGGAATTTACCGACATCCGCAATTTCTTTCAAGTCGAGATTTGGAGTGTTCAACGATTTAAATCAAATCCTCGAAAGTTTATCTGACTGTGATTTTTAACGTAGCCGACCCGACTCACTTTTAAACGTATAACCTCTTTTCAACGTCCGTTGCCGAAACGTTGCATGGAAAAACATCTCTCGCTTTTTCGAAATATGACAGGATGTTCGATTTTCTCAACACGACGCGTTGAATCTATTAACACAGAGGTTTACCCGTGTGTTCTGGAATAAACTAGAATTGATTCTAGTTTATTCCAGAATACACGGGTAAACCGCTATGCGTTTATAGATTTCATCGCGTTATGCCAGAAAATCAAACATCCCACCATTTTTCGTCGTACCACGATGAAACGTTGCATGGAAAAAAACATCGCGCGCGCACACACACACACAATATTTTCTAAAATTATTTAATTCCGCCTATGCGCTTCGATCGCGTCCACGCAAAAAGCCACCAGTTCGCACTCGATCAGCGAACTCCGATCGAAAGATAGGTTCCGGACGGGGACGGTTTGCGCCGCAACAGCAAAATTTACGAATTTTTCTATGACCATGGGAACTTGGTCTAATAACCGCGTATACATATTTTGCACGCAAAACTCCAGATTATACAAATTCTGCATGGTGTTCTCAGTCACGTACAATGCTACTGTTGGACTCGATAATTTTATGAGATACGTCCCGTCGAGGTCCCCTATACGTAATGATAAATTTTCGCCGATCTTTACATATTGTTCTCCTTGTTGTTGTTGTTGTTGCTGTGCCACGTTTTTCGCCGATGACAGCATGTTGTTCAAACACCCCTTTGTACGCATCAGCTCCATCCATGCGTTCTGAGGGATCACAATTTCGTTTCCTCGGTTATCTCCAATAACCAGTTCGGTAGCAATATCCACGTTGACGCACACGCCAATTTCCAGCCATTTAAAGTAATTTCCGGCAAGCGAATATCTTCGGGTGAGAATCCTCGTACCTGGTGAACTACTCGTCACCAACGAGGACTGTGATGATTGTGGTGGTGGTGGTGGTAGCAGTGTCCGCGACGATCGTGGAAAAATCCTGCAATCAATTTTATATTTTTAAAAAGTTGAACGTATTCACTTTTTTTCTGTTTTATCTTCACTATACTTACACTACGTTTCTTCGCCTTTTCGCCACTATGGCGGCTCTCGTCTCGTCCATGCTCGGTTGGTTGCGACGCATCGTGACTATGTACTGCTCCGCGGGTGTGATACTTTCTGAAGCGTAACGCTCGAAACACCTCGTTTTGTACAATACCTTCATCGCCTTATCACTTCCTTAACCGATAAAAATAATTGATATTTCTACAGTTGCAACGGTCTTCTCGCTAACGGCTTCACCGCTTCCTTTTTCAAAAGGAAGTTGTCCCCCTCCTCCAATCAGAACGCAGTTGCAACGACCTTCGTGCTAATAGTTTCACCACTTCCTATTTTCATAGGAAATCAACGTCATCGTTGATACTATAATGACCCCAAGGAAGAGTATTGATCAAATTATTGCAAATGTATCGTTTATCGTCGTACGGACTCAGCGCCAATTTCATTTCGGATACCGAATACACCTGATGCTGTACGGACATTATACGATTATTGCTAACACTTTTCTCCGTATAATTATGAAGGCACTCGATATAGTCTTTGAAACTTATATCCCTAGCCGTGGCATTCGTTCTAATGCCTTTTATCTTTTTGGTTTCACAGCACGCGTCCTCGCTGTCGCGCACGCGAGTCGCGTACATTTTCGAGCGAAGTCCTACGAATTCCGTCATAATTTTGCCACCGTTCTCGTCCTTCATCAAACCCAGTATCTTTTTGTTCGCGATCGGAACGCCGTACACGTTGTTCTCAGCATAATTGCTCGTGTCGTATCGATTGATATCGCGTTTCAACAGCTCATACGCGTCGTCGCAAACGATCTCGTATATCAAGCTGTCCGTGTCCGTGTATAAAATCTTACAGTTTTCTTTTAAATTTGGATACATATAGCCATAATGAAAGTCGTACAAACAGCATTTAGATATATCCAATACGGACATGCCTATGTATACGGGTTTATAAAATTTAATATTCGTTTCTTTCAGTTGAATCGCAACGAAATCCTCCGAGAACACCGTGCAACTGTGAAAATTCGGTCTAGCTATCAATCTTTCGACACCGTGTCGACCGTCCCACCGAGAGAGTAATTTCACGCTCGCGTGATTCCGAACGTTCTCCATAGTCTTTCCGAACACCGCGTTATTCATTAGCTTGAACAAATTTTTTGAAAAATCGTTGTTCGCGTTGGTGCGTAATTTAGTGTTCAAATCGATGTAGCTGCACAGCCATCGAGACTGTCGAAACTCTAAAATTCGATAAATTTTCCCTAATTTCAAACCGTGTCGCAAACTTTGCTGCAGATATCGATAATGCAGAACGTATCGCTCCTTATCGCGAAGCGTTGCCAGCAACTTCCTTTGACTCGAGCCGGCCGTCGCCTTGTCGTGACTCGGGCAAAACGGAAGATCCGCGTGAGCGTCATGAATTTCGCGCGGATACTCTAAATCCACCTCCAAAATGTATCCTACGGGACTGTCGATTGGAATAGATTCAACGTTAAAATTATCTATATGCGCCCGTTCGTCCACCCAGCGAAAACCGCTGTGTGGCAGAGGTTGCGACATGGCCCAACCGTATAAATTATTAACGTCGAAATACATTAGATAGGTGGACGGCTCGCTCGAATCGTACGTCGGTAAATACTTGTTATTGGCACGCGCATACCTGTGAGAACATTGACTCAGTCCACCGCGTATTCCACGCTCCACGAACAATAGCATGTCCACGTCGGTGAACAGATCCAGTTCGATCTTTGTCATTTTTAACATCACGTCCCACGCGAAACCGGGGAGCGT
Source organism: Halictus rubicundus (assembly GCF_050948215.1). Lineage (NCBI taxonomy): Eukaryota > Metazoa > Arthropoda > Insecta > Hymenoptera > Halictidae > Halictus > Halictus rubicundus. Next base: position 89,144 of record NW_027488748.1, on the reverse strand, counting down.
GTAATAATGCGCCGGATCGAGTTTATAGTTCTCGAGACAGTCTTCGCGGAAATTTTCAAAAACATCTGCCAGCAACAGTACGTCCAATTTTAAATACAAATCGCTGTACTGTCCCAACGTCTTTATAGCGAAACGAGACCAAACCGTAATCGCGTGAAGATAATCGGTGTCCGATATCTCGCTGGTACATAACCGATTGTAAAATGCTTCGCGCGGCGGCAATCGCTCCTCTTTTAGTTTATCGTACGACGTTAGATAGTCGTACGGAAAAACGCCTTTTCTCGTTAAAAGATTGAAATCGCTGTCGGAAAGATGTGCAAATTCGCCTCGTACGACGCGCAATTTACTCTTGTCCAAATACGAGGATAACTTGTCCAGACTAGAATTCAGGAATTTGAATGAATCGATGAATCGAAACTTTATCAACTTCCTGTAATCTCTTCCCATCCCCCCGTCGTTCTCAACGTGTTTCGTGAACGAGATGTACCGCTCTTTCGTCAGCGGTAACACGTCTATCTTCCCCTTGAACGCGTTTGCCAATTCCTTAATGATAAAATGCGCGTCGTAACCGGACAAATTGTGGAAAACCACTGGTATCACGTACGAAGATTGATAATTCAAATTACAAGCGTTATGCGCCGGACCGCGATACGCGCCCGTGATATGACAATGATCATGCACTTTTTCGTCGCAGTCGTTGAACGGTTTTTCACATACGTGGCAACACGTGGCTGTAAGAAAATCTAATTTTTCTGCTTCGGTCAATGTCCTCATCGACACGTTTTTATCAAGTATCTTCTGTAATTTACAACTTAACTCGTGCAACTTTGTCGCGAACCATGTCGAGCATCCCTCTTCTCTGGAACAAGCCCGATACTCGCACAGGGAAGCATTGTATCCACAATGCATGTAATAACCAATACTGAACGCGTGGTGATGTTGATACTGCGTGCGCGCCCCGCGGCTCTGTCCTTCATGTTTCTCCAGCAAACATTCCAAATCGGCGTAAATAACGAACGGCGCCCGTTCTTTGTACGCGTAGTTGCTAAACCGCAGCCACATGTCTTCCGAGGTCGGAAGCGTCAGAGCGCATTCGTTCATTCGTTCGCAATCGACCGTATGAGCGTCTAATCTCTCTTGCGACGGGAAATATTGTAAGCATCTGAGAAGGAAAAAAATATACCATGGTCTTTAACTGGAAAAGGAAAAAAAAATGCTTTCAACTTACCGGTCGCAAATATACATGCGATGGCTATCCTTGCTAAGCTGCGACGAAACCAATCGCGACAAATTTCTTATGCACGTGTAATGATGGCGCGAATCATTCCTCCCCCGTAGAAGCAACAAATTGGCGTGCTTGCTCCGCTTCTTCTCAGTCAGATGAAGCGCCCCACACTTCTTGCGAACCCATTCGAACACGTTCACGGAAACGTCGTTTACCCGTTCAAATTTTCGAATATCCTTAAACGACATAGGCAGTTGAAATCCTTCGGTTCGAAGCACCGTGCGGTAATGTGGATAAGAAGAGAAACGCTCCGAGTTTTTCTCGACCGGATAGAGACCCGCCACGACTGCCCAAAAGAAACAGGCCTCGTCGTTACTCTTCACGTTGACGATCGCTCTCTTCAGTTGTATCTCTCGAGGTACAGAGACGTTGCAACCGGCTTGCAACGGCTGGTACTTGTTGCAATTCACTATTAGATGCAGTATCTTCGATAGCGCCCACCCGCTGTCGCGTTCTTGAAACTCCCCCATCGATGTCAGAATCGTTGGCATAACGTCTTTCAGATACCAGCAGCGTAAATCACTCGTTCGAAACAGAGGGAAATTTCGCGTACCGAAACTTTTCACTGAAACCGTATCGCGCAACACAAATTCCGCCTCCAACGTAATGTTCACTTTCAACGATGAATGTTTGTTCAGAGATTCCGTAACGCGTCTCGTAATCATCAGCTTCGCATGTTGCAAAAACTGACGAGGATCGATGTGCTCAACGTTGATAACGAGACCGGTCGATATGCGATCTCGAAACGCTGACTCGACTTCCTCCCAACGAAGAGACGTTGCGCTCCCGCCGACGCGACTCCTGTCGTATAAACCTCTTCCAACGCGTGAAAAACGGTGGCCCAACGATACGATCAAACTTTTCATACGACACATCACCGATGTTAAGCTAAATTTCACGCCCACCGACAGTTCGTCCTTCGCACATGACAAATATCTCGTACAGTATTGCAAACATTCCATATACGATCTGCTCCATTCGCGATACTCATCGATAGTTTTAATAATCATTGACATGTGTGTCAGGTACTTTAACGCATTTTTTAAAATCCGAATCATCTTGTTCCCCTCCATTTTCTTTTTTGTTCTAACGAAACAATTTTTTAAGCTTTAATTTCACCTCATCCGTTAAATTTCCAGTTCTCAGAAATACGATTATACTTCGTATCCAACCGGCACCACGATGCGTCGTTCGCCCGTTTCGAGGATATTCAATATCTTTGACGGTGAATCGATCGCGGGCCATGGTGCCACGACTTGGCTAAATCTTTTCGTGTAGAAAAAACATATGCGACTCGTCGCGTCGATTCGCATTAACCGTTCTATCAACGTTTTCCGAGGCTCCTCGTCGGAGAAACTACCGTTCAAATACAAATTTAAAACGTGAACCCAAGCCAAGTTTTTCAATGATAAAACTGCCATTTTTACTCGTCGTTGTTGTTGTTGTTGTTGTTGTTATCATAGTGGTAGTAGTCGATGTCCTCGTCCTCGTCATCCGTTAAAAATAATTTACGTTTTCTGATCGGTAAGAAAGGAGGAGTTAAGATGATAAGAGGCATGGAACGTTCATTCAATGATAGCGTTCCCTCGTAAACGTAATCGGTTCTACGATATCGACGCACTGCCTTGTCCAAGTATGCCCTCAATCTCCATTTAGGTTTTAAGAAAACAAACACTTGTAAAAGATCTATATACTCGTTTCTCACTTCATGTGTTACGTATGGAGACGTTTCTCCACGTTCATTTCGATTAGAAGTTCTAATCTCTTTTTCTGAGAACGAAAAGCGTCCCAACAGGCCCCTTGTTAATAATTGTACTCCGGCTGGACGCAGCTGGCACGAAGCATGATTCAGTAACAGCACCGTACGATTTCCTAATATGGAAATCTTCAAAACATCCCCTTCTGGAATGTTTTGTCAAGATAGTCTTTGATAGGAAACATCCTGGCTAACCCTTCGTTTTACCCCTATAAACAAAAGATCCAGCTGCAAACCTTAAACTCACTAGAAATGACAAATACGAGTATGCGACCGTAAAATAAAACAGATACATTCCCCTCTCATTTTTAGGGTATATAAACCCATGCATTTTCATCCTCTTTGGTTAGTCGAGAAGCGGTTCAGTCAAGATTCAGACGCGGTTCAGTACTCGTGCAGTCACGTCGCGTCAAGTCTAGTGAGATCGGGTTAAAGTCCCTTTCGAATCAAAACGTAACCTTATAGATTCCGTCAGTTCGGTATATATTCTATTTGGCATTCAACAATCGCTATCTAACCCCGCATTGCCAGTGCGTCAACACCGTGCATCATTAGGTAACAATTTCTCTAATTGTACACTTACTACATCCACTCGCGACACAAACAATCACACTTGTAACTATTCCAAATCAGAATATATTTGTCTTGTTTGTTAACTCGCGTAATCTACAACCTTTAATTATTGCCTGATATCCTAATCTAATAATTGAACGTTCCCACATGATACAATCTTACCGCTCGGATTGTATCCATTAAATTATATATAAGTTACGAGGCTTACTAATCTTAGATTCAATTCAACGAAGATTTCTCCAACCTAGTGGCTCCCCGGTTTCGCATTGGGTGCGTCCACGAAAATTATACCATCCTAGCGGAACCCTGATTTCGCATTGAGTTCTTCCGTATCCTAGCAGCTCCCTGGTCTCGCATCAGGTGCGTCTGTGAGTTATCCACCTTCCTTTAAATCGGGTTCGCCGCGTGTCTCTCCTAGTGACTCCCCGATTCCGCATTGGGTACGTTCACGAAGTTTCATCCTCCTAGTAGCTCCTCGGTTTCGCATCGGGTGCGTCTGCGTTTGACTCCAACCTCCCAGAGGTTCCCTGATTTCGCATCAGGTGCGTCCTCGACGTCAACTATCCTAGCGGCTCCCCGATCTCGCATTGGGTGCGTCCGCGCACTTAACTAACAAATTGAAACCATATTCCTGGGGTAACAACCCCTCGCCGGCCTCTCGCGTTGCTCGCAGCCCTGGCTCGTAACACATGCAACAAATCCAACGGTTTATACGCGAAAGCTGTTACGTATGGAACACCGGTGAATGGAAATTTTACGTGAAAAACACAATAAATATTGCACGATAGAAGGCGAAAATATCGATCGAAAATCCGTTGATACACCTTGGAGTAATTTCGAATATCGCGCTCGAATAACTTTGTCACGGCTAAAGCTTGTAAGGAGGGCACCTCTGCAAACTTCATGCTGAATCGCCCGAGACAATTCCAATTTCGCGTCTACGTCTCGTATTCATTGCCACTTACACATACGTAATATTATGAAAAAATACATTCACACACATACACACATACAAATCATAAATAGCGTAAGGAAGTGGTCTAAAAACATTGTGATAATGAAAAAACCGTTGACACGTGATAATGAAAAACCGTTGACGCGATTGCAAAAGGATGTGGTTCTACGAGAGACGTCATCTCGCGAAAATTAGTAAGAAGTGTAGGAGATGGACTCTGGTCAGGAATGTACGAACATACGTAGGTTAGAAAATGGTAACTGTATTTCCTGAGAAGTAACAACGGATACATAAAGGTGCGTTCTCGAGCGCAGAGATGTTGCCTCGAGGTAAGGCTGCAGCGGACTGACTCTTCAGCCGCCCCCACTCCCGCATGTGCTCGACCGCAGCGCACGCAGTCGTCTCGGCGCGTGAGGCAACTATCTAGCTGTTCTACATTCGGCCATATCTGACTATCTGACGCCCTCGGCAGAATACATTTGGTCTTAAAATTTTTATACAGCAGAATCGTAACTTACTCATTCATACAAAATACAACAACATTACTTTCGTCCATCTTTTTTCATCTCATACTTGGCGCCATGGTCTAATATTTGCCGCTTGCCAGACACCACTGTAAGGTCGTTGCGTGTTTTGGAAGCCGTCCACATCGGTAATCGCATATCGGTCGTTATCGAGTTTCCTAGTAACCTTGTACGGTCCTTTGAACACAGGTATGAGCTTCTGTGCCGCTCCGGCCGTACTGTCAAAGTTCTTAATGGAAACTAAATCACCTACGGAATACTCATGTGCTTCTATACGCTTTTTATCTGCGTATTCTTTATTATACGCTTGCGATCGTAAAATCCTATCGGATGCGCGTTCGCGCGTCTCTTCTAAATCTAATCGTTTTGGCTCGTTCTCGTCTTCCAAATATTCGCGTAATTTATCTGCGGACTTTTCACGCTGTCGCACGCCGAACAACAACCGGCTCGGTGTCTCGCCCGTGGCTCTACTCACCGAATTGTTCAATGCGTACTCAACATCGGCAATAACCTTATACCAATATTTCCCCGCTGAATCGTCCGACAGTTTGGCTAACATTGGGGTCAAAGTTCGATTGACCCGTTCCACCTGGCCATTAGCCTGAGGTGAGCCTGTAGCAATCTTAATGTGGTGAATTCCATTGCTACTCATGAAATTTTCGAACTCCATGCTAGTGAAACAACTACCTCTATCCGTGATTATCGCCTTCGGACGCGAATAATGATCAAAATATTGTTGTAGGCTGCTGATTGCCTCCTTACTAGAAGTCGTCTTCGTCGCGTAGAGTTTCACGAATTTCGTAAAGGAATCTATTACGACTAATAGATGCTGCTTCACTAATCGTTTCTTATCGATCGGACCTAGATGATCGACGTGAATAGTACCAAAAGGGACATTGCCCTTTAGAATCGAATGAAGCAAACCCTCGACTTTCCCACTGACTGGCGTAAACGTAATACATTTGAGACAATTTTTAATGTGACAGTTTACCCTTTCGCGGAGCTTCGGAAACCAATAGTTTTCGAGAATCGCTTGAGCTGTCTTCTCGGTTCCTAAATGACCTAACTCATCGTGATACCGATACAAGACGTTTCTCTCCATCTGTTCCGGCACGTAAAACAATAATTTGTCACCGTACTTACGATACACAAGTCCGTTCCTCATCTCATAAAACTTGTCTTCGGATTGTTCTAATTGAGCCCGAATCTTGACAATTTTAGGATCTTGTCCTTGACATATCGTGACGTTCCATTCAAAGGGATTTTCTTCTATTACACCGACGGTTCGGCTAAGTGCATCCACATGACGCATGCGCGTACCGGGTCGGTATTTTAATTCGTAATCATAATTGAGCAACGCAATCGCCCATCTTTCGATTCTGCGATTGACGTCCTTTTTCTTAAGTGTCATCGCGACCGCGCTACAGTCGGTCATGATTTTAAATTTTAGTCCCTGTAGATAAATCCGAAAACGTTCTAAAGCATAAATTATCGCGAGCGTCTCGAGCTCAAAACTGTGCAATTTTGATTCGCTTTCTGTCGTTCGTCTTGAGTAATAAAATACGGGATGCATCTTACCATCTGATTTCTTTTGCATAAGAGCCGCCCCGTAACCTGCAGAACTCGCGTCGCAATGTAGTTCCGTTTGGTCGTTTGGGTTATAAATCGCTAAAATCGGAGCTTCCGTAAGCTTCGCTTTAAGTGTCTTAAATGCTTGGTATTCCGCTTCTCCGAAATGAAACGTTGTGTTTGCTTTTGTCACATCATAAAGGGGTTTGGCCATAGACGCGAAGTGTTCAATAAATTTCCTAAAATATGAACAAAGTCCGAGGAAGCTACGCACGTCGCGTGTGCTTCTGGGAATCGGAAAATTGTCAACTGCTTCGATACCACTTCTTGTCGGTTTTATACCCTGTTCGGAAACCATATACCCAAGATATTCCACTTCCGTCTGAAGGAAATAACACTTTTCGATTCGCAACTCCAATAGATTTTCTGCAAGTGTCTTAAATACGCGTTCAAGTATTTCTAAATGATGGTCTATTGTCTGAGTAGCTATCAATATATCATCCATGTAAATCGCCATATCACCGGCTCTCGTAAATTCGGTTAAAATAGTATTTATATACCGTTGAAATGTCGCTGGCGCTGTACGCAGCCCGAAAGGCATTCTTAACCACTCGTACTGACCTAATGGGGTTACGAATGAAGTGTATTTCACCGATTCTTTCGCGACTTGAACATGGTGAAATCCGTCTTTTAAATCTAATAGTGTGTAATATTTTTTGTTCCCCACAATTGCTAGCTGATCCTCGATCAGAGGCATAGGATAGTTATCTCTTGCCGTTGCTTTGTTAAGAACACGAAAGTCCACACACATCCGTAATTTCCCGTTTTTCTTTTTCGCTAAGACTATGGGTGAAGCGAATTCGGAGTTGCTATTCTGAATGTACCCTTTCTCTAATAATTCGTCCAAAATCACCCGAAGCTTTTCTTTCTCATCATAAGCGAGTTTACGCGGGGTACAGTAAAATGGTTTCGGGTTTTCTAATCTCAAATTCAATTCGGCCCTCGTTTTTGGCTCCCGCGGTCTCGGATAATTTACGTAATTTTCTTGAAAGGTTTGTTTCAGCTCGGATTTCGCTTCGTAAGGTATCGCTGAGTTTATTTGCAGATCGTCTACTAAAGAATTTCCGTTTTCGATTATGTCGATATTCAACATTTCCCTCCAAGTACAATCGTCCTTCGGTAGCGTCAACCGAATACCGAATTTACGCAATATATCGCGACCTAAGAGAGCTGGCGTCACCGACGTGTCTTCAGGTACTACATAAATCCTAAGATGCTCTCTCGTAATATCGTCAATGGAGACCGTCGCGTAAACTTTTCCCACGAAATCTAATTGTACCTTCTTACACCCGCAATAATCTCGATCCGACGAATCCAACGGTAGAAGCCCGTGCTTCTCAATAAACCGATCTTTGACAAAACTAATCGGACTACCGGTATCGAGAAGTGTGTCCAAACATAACACTCGCCGTAGGCTAGAGTTTTCTATTTCATACGTAACTGTCTTCCGGTGTTCAACACTGTCTTCTTCTGCCGGATCCTCATATACATTGGACACTTGGGATTTCTCCCGCGTTTCCTTTGGCTCTCTAGTTGGACAATTCTTCACAGCGTGTCCCATCTCTCCACAGCTGTAGCACGATCCACGTTCTCGTTGAGGTTTCGAGCAGTCTCTCGAAATGTGTCCCGCTTTGTTACAATTGTAACACTTGATCGGTTTTCCGCCGGTCTCTTCCTTCACCGAAGTCTTCAGCCCTTTCACCTCCGGTTTCAACTTGTTCGTTGTTTTGTCGGCTGTCGGTATCTCACCTTGCGGTGCATCCTTCTTACCGCGATTTGTAAGGGAGATCTTTCGGAATCCATTGAGCAAATCTTTCACGTTAGCGAAATTTTGCATCCTTGCCTGATTCCGTAATATTTGATCGGGTATCCCATCCACCAAATAATCTAACAGATCGACTTCGTCGATCGGCACTAAATTGCTCAGAATAAGTTTCTCGTGATAATAATTGTTAAACGACTCGGTCGTCTGCCACGTCCTTGCTTCGAACTTCTTAAGTCGGTCCACTTTGCTCGGTCGTTGATCGAAACTGTCTTTCATTGTTGTGAGCAATTCGTCTAAAGGCATTTCGGTATATTCTGACTTCGAGCGAAACCAGCTCTCCGCTTTGCCCTTCAGTTTGGAGCTGATAATTATCTTCATGATAGCATCGTCCACCGTGAAGAGTCTTTTGACCTGACGAACTTGCTTCTCCCAGTCCTCATAATAGCGGTTCGATCCGTCAAACTCACCTAATAATTCTCCGATGCCTTTAACGTCAGCACGTAATTGTTGTGACGTATTCCCCCGTAGTGCATTCGCTGAATTCTCTGCGGTTGCCAGCATCAGTTCCCGTCGAGCAACTTCTGCTTCTCGTTGCGCGACATCTCGTTCTCTTTGCATAAGCTCGAGTTCGCGGCGTAAACGCTCGTTTTCGTCTCGTTCCCGTCGACGCTGATTCTCGTTGGTGTCGTCCTCTTCGTCAGAATCGTCCACCGTCTTCCACCCTTCCTCCGGATCTGCTTCCGTTAATCGAGCTATTAATTCCGACTTCAATCCTGTCTGTGGTAGATTTCGACGTCTTAATTTTCTTTTAAGTTGTGCTACTGTAAACCGATTCTCCACTTCCGCCATTTCTTTTCCCTCTTTTTTTTTTTTTTTTGGCGACGATCGTTCAACAATTAACAAATTACTTCGAAAGTTCGATTACACGTAATTGCACTGTGCAAGATCCGTTCAACCAGTCTCTTACACCGTTAGCACCAAATAACACGCGCACTCAGTGATCATAAGAGCCGAAAGTTGGTCGCAATAATATTCGCAAATATCGTACAGCGCGGCACAGCCTCAACCGTCCCAAACACTCGCGGACGTTTGCTACGCCGTCAAGGTTACTCTGCGCGCACACACAACACAACGGACACCGAACGTTCTCGACCTTCGACGCCCAAACAACGAACGGTCGTTGCGTTTTCCCACGTTATAAATGTTCTTCGCCTACAGGATGGATAAATCCTGATTACTCTTAGCTCGTGTATTTGTCTACTTATGTAAATCCAATGCTACACATAATGCATAAGGTGCACACCGGTAAAACGTAACTTCAACACGCGCTGCCGAAATTCCCGTAAAACGTAAATTGTTCTTCCCACGTAAAATTTTCTTCCACGTTCTTTCGCGTATCCCACTTCTGAAGTTGTAGGAGATGGACTCTGGTCAGGAATGTACGAACATACGTAGGTTAGAAAATGGTAACTGTATTTCCTGAGAAGTAACAACGGATACATAAAGGTGCGTTCTCGAGCGCAGAGATGTTGCCTCGAGGTAAGGCTGCAGCGGACTGACTCTTCAGCCGCCCCCACTCCCGCATGTGCTCGACCGCAGCGCACGCAGTCGTCTCGGCGCGTGAGGCAACTATCTAGCTGTTCTACAGAAGATGCAAGAGCGAGAGAGAAACAGTCTCTCTATCTCCCGCCAAATATAATAAAAATGACCGGTCAAATATAATAAAAATGGTCGCTGGCATAATAAAAATGGTCGACCAAATATAATAAAAGTGGCCGGCGGCCAGAGCGAATAAATGGCTGTGCGGTAAGAAGACGTAAGAGCGAGAGAAACAGTCCCTCTATCTCCCGCCAAATATAATAAAAATGACCGGTCAAATATAATAAAAATGGTCGCCGGCATAATAAAAATGACCGGTCAAATATAATAAAAATGGTCGCCGGCATAATAAAAATGGTCGGCCAAATATAATAAAAGTGGCCGGCAGCAAGAGCGAATAAATGGCTGTGCGGTAAGAAGACGTAAGAGCGGGAAAAACAGTCCCTCCATCTCCCGCCAAACATAATAAAATGGTGGCCCAAATATAATAAAAATGGCGCCCAAATATAATAAAAATGGCCGACGGCAAAAATGGCCGCCGGCAAGAGCGAATAAATGGCTGTGCGGTAAGAAGACGTAAGAGCGAGAGAAACAGTCTCTCTATCTCCCGTCCAAATACTATAATAAAAATGGCGGTCGGGAAAAATGGCCGTCCGCAAGAGCTAAACAATCTCCCGCCAAATATAATAAAAATGGCCGACGACATAATGGCCGCCGGCGGAAATGATAAGGCAGCGATAACGCCAAATATAATAAAAATGGCCGACGGCATAATGGCCGCCGGCGGAAATGATAAGGCAGCGATAACGTCACGCCCCGCCCGATAAGGCAGCGATGACGCCACGCCCCGCGCGATTACCCCCCCCCTAACCCCGCTAGAAAATGACCACCCTCGCTTATTGAGTTAGAACCGGCATAGACTACCTACTCGCGCGGATACTTCGGCACCACTCGCGGTTATAATTCCGCGGACAGAATATACGCTAGCGGCTCGGGTTAACGTTCGGCTTCTCGGCGTCGCGGAGAACGGTTCCGGTCGTGATCGGGCGATCAGTATCGGCGGCTAGCGATCTTATCGGAAAAGCACGTCTGTACGCGAACGTGGCGGAAAGCCAAAGAGAGCGTTTTCCGGCTCGTATCTCTCGTCTTGCTAGGCGAGGGGGTGCGGTGCGGTACGGTTCGCGGCCGGTTTTTCCGGTGTCGTCACGCATCCGGCGCGACGGTATCGCATCATGGCGGGTTCCGGTTCCCACCAAGATCGGTTCGGTGGTGCGGGGATCGCGGGGGGGGGGGGGGGCTCGCGGGTACCGACGGATCTCGGTATCCGTTGGTCGTATTCGGGGCGGTTCGAGTTCGGGGCGCGTACGGCTAGGAACAGGCCTGGCGCGGCCAGGTCTGTTACAAAGTTTTAGAAATACCAGTTTTATAAAAATTCAGTAGTTAGATATTATTTTCAAAATGACGAAACTGTTGGGAGTCATGTTGATATATTGAAACATAGGGCAAATAAAATATTTTATATTGCATTTTTAAGTTTGTGCATTATTTTTCCGAATATAAAAACGTTTATTATCTCATAATACGCTTGTAAACAGGAAAGAAGGCAACGAAAAAATTCATTTTCATGCAATTTACAAAAATTCTGATAAGAATTAAAAACAACTGTTTCAATAATATCCAACTACTAAATTTTTATAAAACCGGTATCTCTGAAACTTATAAGGGGGTCAACCGAGAAGTTTGATATAAAATCGGGCATTTTATGCTTTCGGATTTGTGTAAAAATCGATTTTTCCACCTAAAATTCGGAAAAAAATCTCACTCATGTATGCTAGTAAGTAGAATATCCATGAATTTTATCGTAATTTTTTGTTCGGCACGGTGTGACTACAAATCAATTTGATTCGGGGGTTACTTTTGAACATCGTAGGTGGCTATACCGAAAAAATGAAAAAAATTGTTTAAAAAATACAACACATATTTTAGTATACACAGATAAACAAATCAACAGCGAAAGACCAACGGAACGTTGGTGCACCAACGGAATCAGTGGGGTAGGTTCTAGCGTCGCCAAGTCACATTTGATGGTAGCGGGGGGGGGGGGGGGCGATGACGCAACTGGCAACAGCTAATTGAGGCGTTGTTTGTTTCGTTCAGTTTACTGATGGACAGGAACGCATTCGTATCGCGTGCGAATCACTCCTGTTTCATTTGTTAAACAATTTATACACAGCGCGGAAAGATAAGTGTACGGACTTGTGGTGACGCGAGTGTGTGTAGTTTTTTTTTTTTATTTATTACGCTTTATGCCAGAACTGGCCTGTCAGCGGGAGTGTGTATAGTTTGGAGTTTTTGTGAAAAAGTGTGAAAACTGTGGAAAAATGGAGTCTGGTATTTCGTCTTCTGCTAAGCACGCGGGAAAAACGGCGGCCAAGCGAGCATTCAAGGCGACTGCATCGTCCAAAAAGCTTCGCATCTCAACGAAAAGATACAACAGAAGAAGATTACAGCTGAATAGGTAAGTGACAAACAATCCATATACCGTGTGAACTTTTCAAATAAATAAGAAACCAAACAATCATCATTTAGCGACAAACTATTTTCGAAGTCGTGTTCTGTTCTAATTTACATTTAAATGAATTATTTACTATAAACACATTATAATAAATTATAAGACTACAACTAACAAACTGATGAAAATGAGAGAAATTTGAAAAAATAAGGAGATAGCTCCAAATATCCCTTTCATGGTCCAGTTGTCGAAAAAGCACTTTAACACTTTAACATTGACAAAATTAAAATTATTTGAAGTAAATGCTGCACCGCGATATATGTACAGCCTCGGACGGCCGGCGTGCGTTACCAGCAGCGACCGGATGGCTAACATAGTCACCTTTCTATTTATTTTTTAAATACATAAGTGATGATGAAGGTTTGGTTTCTTAATTATCAGCTGAATTTTACTTTACTAAAAATTATAGACTTTTATATACAGTCAGTGTTACGAACTCTTCGGATCTTTCACGGTGTTGAAAGATTACCGTCAGTTCGCAGAAACAGAGTGTCAGGAAAAAGTCCGACGAAACGAGGATCGCAAGGAATACAGAGATAAACACGCTTGAGACCTGTCGATTGTCGATAATACAGAAAGACTGCGTTGATCGGCCGTTAGATCGATCGCTCCTGACGCCCGTCCCCCGCGCGGCCCGCGAGGGCCACCGAGCTGCTCGATCCACCCGGGACTCGCGGGGCGCGGGAGGGGACGCAGGAACGACGTCGCGCACGCGCCGTTGATCCACTCCTCTGAGTCGTGTATTTACAGTTTTGTACAGTGTTGTTCGTTACCGAACATGGTTAAAAATACAGAGATATATATAAAAAGGTTAGATTTGAGTTCGAAGTTTGCGAACCCCGTCCGCCTCCTCTCGATTCCTCGATAAATCTCTAACAGTCAGTCAAAAAAGTCTCCGTACACCGTACAAGAATTTATTTAAAGTTGCATAATTTTAAAGGAAATGGTAATAAATAAATAATTCTTGCGTTATTATGTTCACAAACATAACATTTATTAACAGTGCAAAAAAAGCTATATTACATTTATTTGTTAACAAATAAACAAAGGCAAAAGTAAAACTCAACGAAAACGAGGTCAAAAAAGTCTCCGTACATGTAACACTATTATTCATAATTTGTTAATTAGTGATCAGCTGGAAGATAAACGACTCTTCAAGATGTAATTTTCTGGCATTGGTTTTTAAATTTTCTTTCAAAATGTTCAAATATTTATGCTGATCCATTATACCCTCAATAAAGACTAAATTTCCCACTCCTGCTGCACTCATACACCCCCACACCATTACGCTGCCGCCTCCGTGTTTAAACGATGGGAATAAATTTTTGAGTTTCATCTGTTCATTTGGTTTTCTCCACACTTTAACATTTCCATCCGAAGTAAAAATAGTAAATTTACATTCATCACTAAATATAACATTATTCCAAAAGCTTTGATCCTTATTAACGTGTGCCTTTGCAAATCCAAACGTTTTCTTTTATTACCTTTGCAACGAGACGTATTCGGAGTCTCGTTGCGACTCCGCAGTTACGGACCAGGCGCCAATCAGCGTCGGGAACCCGCCGCACGCCAATTCGCGAATTCGGCCCGAGCTCGGACCAAACGGCGAATGCCGACGATTCGCGAACGAGCACACGAGGTCCGCGATCGGGCTATAAAGATCGCGACGAAATCCACCGAGAGCGGAGTTGGCCTGGAGCAGCTCTCGGGGTAACACCCCAGGCCAGGACTTCTCGCAGCCGCGTGGATACGTGCGAGCCACGGTTTACGACCGAGCAAACACGAGGAAGCGCCGGGATCGGCCGTAAGCGTAAGCGGGTCTACGTCCCGTACGAAGAAAGCCGAAACCGCGAGCAAGCCCTGGGAGGCGGTCGCGGAGGCGGCAGTACTTTTCAGTGCACCGTCGTTGCGACACTCCGCCCCGTTCTCCCCACTCCTCGTGACCCGCTCCCGAATCCAGTATTCCTGTCTTCCGATCCGCGATCGTGCCTCGCGCACCGCGAGTTTAGTCTTCGACCCGCCGCAGCAGCGTGCGGAGCTTGTCCCGCGGTGTACTACCGAGGACGAGTAACCACGCTGGCATCGAGCGGTACGTATTGGGTCTACGTCCGTACGTACGAATTCGTGCCGCGGTGGATCGGGGACGACAAACGGGGCGTCCCGCCGATCCGTAGACGAAATTCTCTGCGCCCCGCGAGCTCAGCCGACAAAGGAACACGACACAATTCACGAACACCTGCTGAGCCGCGGAGGATCCCGAACACCATCGCCGAGAATTCGGCGCTCCGCGTGCCGTACCCACGAGGCATTTCGGAGCCACGTTGCTCGCGACCGAACCGCACACCGTTCATTTACTCCGTCGTCCACCGGTGGGCGACGCTCCGTCGGGATTCCGTCCCCGTTACGAGAACCTGTCTCGCTCCGCCGATTCGGAGCTCCGTTGCTCCTCACGTATAGGTTAAGTTTCCGTAATTATTAAGGTAAATCGCTTAGGTTAATTATTCTATTGTATCACTCTTTGGGGTTATTCTGTCGGGTTATTGATCGGGTATCCACCCTCATTTGTTACTATAGACCAGCCGAGAGGCGGACCGACAGCCGCCCTACGGGAAATCCCGAGCAACCTTAGAATAAAATAAACTCTTTTCATTTTTACTAAGAGCACGCGTACTTTATTAACCACCTTATCCCCTCCCCAAAGAACCCTGGCCGCCGAGCCAATCCGGGGAGGGCTCGCACGCCTCCGAACGCCTACGAACGGTTTTGTCCTGGTTGTACACGACCGTTGTTGTATCCAGCCTTTCTTATAACATTTCGAATAGTTTCGGGCACTACTTTTATATTATAATCATTTTCTATCATACTGGCCAATTTTGGTGCACTCGTTTGTGGATCGCAACGAATTGTTCGTAGGATTGCACGTTTATGATTAGTTTCTAATTTCTGTGGTCGACCTGTACGTTGTAAACTTTTAATAGATTTAGTTTTTGCGTATTTCTCAAGAATATATTGTACTGAAGAATTTGTCCTTTTTACTATTTGACCCATTTTTCTAATAGATAATCCATCTTCTCTTAATTTTATAGTTAAATCTCTGGTCGCAAGTGGTACTTCCATTTGGGGAGAAATTATTTCGCGAAAACGTCTTTTATTCTTGCTAACAGCCAAGCAACTAAATTGTACTTAACCATAGAGTGTTTCCTTGAGAGTTATTTGTAAACATTCAGCTGAACCGTTAACAAAGGAAATAAATTTACACGCTCACAGTCTCTGTACGGAGACTTTTTTGACTGACTGTATTTTGTGGTAGTTGTTGACCAGATCCGAATAACGATGTTATAAAAATCAGATTGGGTTAGGTTTGGATTGCATTTAGATTAATTTTTGAGTTAGGTTTGGGTTGGGTTTTGAGTTTGGTTTAGATTTCGGTTAATAAATAATGGTTTTTGTTTTGTTTTTTAATAACACATAATGACGTCAAAAAGTACTCAAAACCTAACCCAACAATAGTTGTCTACTTCAAACACAGACGAACACTAGTATTCTGCTAACTTTGCACTAGTATTCTGCTGCACCACACAGAAAAAGAAACAAAACAAATATAGTCGCTCACAGTAATATTGGGACACTCAGAGCGAGAGGCCTTCAGTTGCGCTCAATACGATTGCGCACGTACACATTGCGCACATATCTTTTGGACACAGTATGATTGGACACAAGAAGAATTGGTCACGTTTCAATTGCGCACACGAAGAATCGGACACATCTCAATTGCGCATAAATAGAATTGGAAACATATTTATTGCGCACAGATAAAACTGGACACAAGCGAATTGCGAACAAATAACCCTAACAACTAACTTTAACCCTAACCCTAACATTTACTACAGACTCTAAAAATCATTCATTTTAACACTTCAAATATTAATTAGTTTCGGTTAATTTTACAGATTCATCACAGGAAATCCTAAACATGGATTTGATACTTAACATCAAGCGCACATAATCCGAAATTAATCACGACTTGGCCGCATTTCCATCACTGTCTAAAATTAGTGTGCGCATTTCTATTTGTTCGCGATTCGCTTGTGTCCAGTTTTATGTGTGCGCAATAAATATGTTTCCAATTCTATTTGTGCGCAATTGAGATGTGTCCGATTTTTCGTGTGCGCAATTGAAACGTTTCCGATTCTTCTTGTGTCCAATCATACTGTGTCCAAAAGATATGTGCGCAATGTGTACGTGCGCAATCGTATTGAGCGATAACTATTTTAACCCTTTTAGTGCCAGAGCCGATATATCGACCCGCACCTTGTAGCTCTTTACTATTCGAATTGCGAGAGAACTCTATCTCAAAATAAATTTATAATACGTTATAAATGGTCTAATTTCATTACGAGAGAATTAAAATAAATAGTTTTTCGGTTTAACTTTCCCTTATATTTTATATGTTATATGACCTATAACAATTACTTTTTTCGGATGAAATAATCCGTCCGGATCCTACCATGTACCTTGGAGTTATTCTTTATGTTTGTATCCATCGGAGCTTCCAAGCTTCGATCTGTGGTGGCGAGGACCCGAATAGCTCACCCGGCCACCCTCTTGCCTCAGCGGACCAGGAGGCTAGCGACGAAGGAACTGAGCTCGCAGTGCACCACGTGGTTCGCAGGTTAGAGAGCCCTTCCGGTTCCTTGATCGAGCGGTTCTCTAACCTGTCTCGCCTGCTCCGAGTTCTGGCCTGGTGTCGTCGTTGGATTCCTGGGAGAAAAAACGGAGAGTCAACCCTCACAGCCTCGGAAGTACGCGCGTGCCAACTCATCCTCTTGCGGCTGAAGCAGGCTTCACACTTCGAGGAGGATATTCGGGCGCTCCGGAAGAGCCAACCAGTCCCAGCCAAGAGCCGGTTGGCCAGACTCAGCCCGTTCCTGGATGCAGACGGAGTGCTGCGCGTTGGGGGCCGCCTTCAGGTTTCCAACCTTGCCTATGACAGGAAGCATCCCGCCATCCTACCCGATGACTCACCCTTGGCCAGGTTGTGAGTCGACGCTGCGCACAAGCGATGTCTCCATGGGGGGAATCATCTGACGCTCGCCACTCTGCGTCAGGAGTGCTGGATACTAAAGGGTCGTCCAATGGTCAAGTCCTGTATCAGACGATGCACCACCTGCAGACGCTGGAGAGGGCAAACCGCCCTACCCAAAATGGGAAATCTTCCGGTAAATCGAGTGACTCCATGTCGTCCCTTTTTCAGATCTGGGATTGACTACGCGGGACCAATCCAGCTCCGAGCCGGTCGTGGACGTGGTCAGCGTACCTCGAAGGGGTACATCGCTGTCTTTATCTGCCTCTCCACGAAGGCTGTGCATCTGGAGGCTGCGTCCGACGGGTCCAACGAATCATTCCTGGGCGCTCTACGGCGATTCACGGCACGGCGAGGTCGTTGCGCCGAGTTGTACAGCGACTGCGGGCGGAACTTCGTCGGCGCCAATCACGAACTTCGGGCACTTCTTCGAGAATCAGAGAACCAGGGGGGAGGCCCATTTGTCGCAGCCTCTCGTGAGGGCATCATCTGGAGATTTAATCCCCCATCGGCTCCACACTTCGGCGGAATCTGGGAGGCTGCCGTAGAATCCGTGAAGCATCACCTCCGCAGGATCATCGGCGAGCAGCGACTGACCTTCGAGAAGCTGACCACGCTCCTGACCGGTATCGAGGCTTGCCTCAATTCCCAACCCTTAATGCCTTTGTCCGACGACCCCGATGGCCCAGTGGCTTTAACACCTGGTCACTTCTTGATCGGGGAACCGCTCACGGCGATTCCGAATCTCAGCCTCGCGGACCTTCCCGCATCTCGCTTATCCCGGTGGCAACTAGTCCAGCAGATGCAGCGACACTTCTGGAAGCGCTGGTCTCGGGAATACTTAAACCTGCTGCAACCTCGAGTCAAATGGCTCAAGTATAAGGCTCGGATCAAGGCCGGAGCCCTTTGCCTAATCAAAAGCGAAATCCTTCCGCCTACGCAATGGCCACTTGCTCGCGTCGTAAACGTGCACCCGGGATCAGACGCTTCCGTTCGAGTCGCGACAGTTCGCACTGCCACGTCGCAATTTCGTCGGCCGGTGCACAAACTAATTCCTCTGCTGCCACCGGACGATGGGGAAAAGGATGCTGGTGAGGCCTCCGAGACGTCAGTGACGATCCGTTAGACGGGAATAAAGTGCTCGTTCCGTACCGAAAAGTTTATTTTGTAACATTTTCCGCAAATCTGTAATTTCATGATTAATTTATGTCGTCGGCAAGGCAAGTAATAATGTAAAGATAATACTTGATGAAGTGGAGAATTATGTACGATGATATATTGAACTAAATTATTTGTCATGCCTTATTAAATTTTCTTTTTATCATTGATGTCCTATTGAATTGCGTTGAATGATATTGAAATGAAATTGACAATATGATATTGAAACGTACCATGTATTTAATATGTTATATGTAATTTATGTGTGTAATTTACGGTGATGGAAGGGACGTTCTACAGAATGCCTCGTAGAATTTGGGTCGTCGGGAACCACGTGCCGTCTTTGTAATCGTTAAACGTACGAAAGTAATATTCGCGAACGCGAAACGACAAATTGGCGCAATTATGACGCGAGAGAAAAAAAAAGCGAGAACGATTAGCGAGACAACTCGGACTTAGCGACAAATTATAATTAACGTTGTAAAAATTGCTGGGAAAAGCCGCGCGTAGCGGAGGTGTCACGGCCCGATAAGGCCAAGACAACAGCCCTCTCAACACGTCACCAGGCCCAAGTCCACAACCGATTCAGCACCCAACACTTTGAACCATGAAACAGTCCCAAACCTTTGTACCCCAAACAAGATTACCCATTAATATATAAGACCCCAAACTCGTGTACCCGACAGTCGACGATCACCTCTGCTACGGCACGTCTCGCCGATCCAACTTTCAAAATAAAAAGCAACTTCGAATTCCCGAAATCTTCAAGTATTCAATCGCGAAAGTGAAATACGGCGTTCTTTCGCGAAAACCAGCCATTTCACCGTAACAGAGGATAAATTCGTGCTACCGGGATACAATTTCGAAACACGCGAACACACCCGATACATTAGCGAGGAATTTAGAGATAGTTTTTCAGTTGCCGATTGGGGACAAGGCATCTATTGTTCGTACGCGTACCGCGGCAAGGCCATCAGCCGGGGTCGCCTCGCCCGAGCGAGGTAACCAAAACACAAACAGACCGGGAATTTATGGCCTTGCCTGCAAAACCAAACGAAGCGATAGTAAGCGACTCGGGAAATACGAAACAGATGAGCGAGATGCTCAAACCGGAACGTGACGAGGGGGACGAGGGGGAAACAAAGTCGGTCTACGGGGAAGCGTCGGATGAATGGCCTTTGTCCGACGTAGAACCCAATATTGAAAATAATGCTTGGACGGAAAGATCACCGCCGAAAAACATTATTTTACCGGTGCCGGATTTTCGCGCGGAAGAGCCGATGCCGGAATATCGTGGAAATGAACCGATGCAATACCCCTCACACCTCGTATCCGGAATAAATCCGAGTCATTCTAGACCGATGCCGGCGAACGTATCACGTGAATTATTTTACCGGGGGACGCCAACCGCAGAAATAATGCGTAAATGGCGAAAAAAATGTTCCGGGGCACCAGGAGAGGATTCGGAATCCTTCCTGGATTGCCTAATGAAACAACGGAAATATTGCAATATCGTGGATAAAAATTTATTACGTTGCCTACCGGTATGTTTAGACGGAATCGCGGCCCATTGGTACGAGACGCGGGAAAATAAATGGACGTCATGGGATAAATTTGTGGCCGAATATAGGAAATTTTTCGGGGATCCCAAGTATCGCGAAACGTTAGAGAGAAATATTAAAGATCGGTATCAGGTAGAAAACGAACCGTTGCGCGATTACATTGTCATAATGCGGGCAATGTTTAATAAATTGAACCCGTCGTGGCCGGAAGACAAAAAGATTAGGAAAGCATACTGGGGCACGAAACCAATTATTAGGTAGGCAATAGCACTAACGACAATAATGACACTAGAACAATTAGAAGACGAACTGTTAGAAGCAGAACGACAGACGGACATGACCCATAAGACAAAACCCAAGAGCGTCCGAAATGGCCCATCCAAGTTTTGCGTACGACCCTTATCGGTACCCCCGCCAAAAACAACAGGACAAGGGGAAACTAAATAATTATAAATGCGCGTATGCAATGGCTGCCGTAACGAGCGTGGATAGCGAGGGTTCGAGCGAAAAATCCTCTAGCCCCACTCGCGAAAATCAGAATTTTAAATCAGAAAGGAAAGCGATACGGCCACGAGATACCGCGACGCACCGAAGGAAATCGCCCGAAAATGACAACAATCGACAAATACCACCGCGCGATAAACAACGCGCGAGCGGAAGAATGTCACTAATGTGTTGGAATTTCCGTAAGACCGGGCACATGGCGCGAGATTGTCGCGAAGAGCTGCGGCTACATTGTTACCGGTGCGGAGCAGAGGGAATCATGATAAACAGATGCCGTAAATGCAATAAAGGCACGGGAAACGAGGAGAGAAGTCGCTCGAAAGGTCCGAAGACACTTCACCCGAATTAACCACTTCGTTCTCATGGACGTGTTATCACGCGACGTCGATACCGTTCGTATAAGGTCACACACGTGTTATGACGCGCCGCCGATACTGTTCGTACAGATCACAGACGCGTTATCACGCGACGCAATTTCGCTTCCGCGGTACCACGGACGTGTAAACACGCGTGCTTGTCTTTGTTCCGTCTGAGGACACCGCTTATTTCTATGTCGTTTCAGTTAGTTCTCGTTTAAGTGTGCGTGTGTTTAAGTGTGCGTTGTGTATGGTGCAAAATAAAATGTATCCGCAAAGAAACAAGATACTATTGTGAAAATTGTGATGTTGCGTTATGTGTAGTTCCATGTTTCGAATTATATCACACACAGAAACAATAAATGTAAAATATCCTGAAATCAATATTTTTATTTAACTATACCGTTCCCAGAATTAATAATTTTTCGAATTAAAGCACTTAATCTAATAAAGAAAAACGCGAGATATGTCGTGTGTAGCATCGTACGAACGGCATTGCGTCGCATGATAACGCGTCTGTGATCTGTACGAACAGTATCGGCGGCGCGTCATAACACGTCTGTGACCTTATACGAACGGTATCGACATCGCGTGATAACACGCCCGTGAGAACGAAGTGGTTAATATCGGCCCGCGTCGCAATAAAAGAAACACCAGAAACACCGCCGTTACTAACAGCAAAAGCATTCATCGGAAAGTTGCCGGTTCGCGCATTAGTAGGCTCGGAGTCCACGGTAACATTTATAAGCCGTGCAGTAGTCACTTAGATAGATGCCGGAGAAATAAAATTAAAAAGGACAGAGCGTCCATGCTATTTCCTTTTAACGACAGCTGCCGTAGATCGTGCAACAGAAGAAGCACAATTCAAATTACGTATCGGGAACAAAGTATGCCAAATATTAGCGCGCGTGTTAGATAACCTTGTAACTCCGGTATTATTAGGGATAGATGCAATAGCATCATTCGGAATTGTCGCGGAATACCACCGAGCCATTTGGTACTTTGCAGAACAGCCGGAGGAAACGTTTCGGTTCAACGATACCCCCCACGCGACAGTGTGCTGCGGGTTACAAAAATTATCCGATGTAGAGAAGGTTAAATTAGAGAAATTTCTAGAGACTTCGCTGCCGGAATTCGAGAAAATGACCGGATTGACCGACTTGATTAGCCGCAAAATTGACATCGGCGACCATCCGCCTATAAAACAGAGATATTATGCCGTCTCTCCTAAAGTACAGGAGGCGATATATAAGGAAGTAGATACCTTATTAGCGGACGGCATAATCGAACCGTCACAAAGCGGCTGGTCAAGTCCGATACTCATGGTCAAGAAAGCAAATGGCAAATACAGATTTTGTCTCGATTTCAGAAATGTAAACGAAGTCTGTAGGAAAGACGGGTACCCCTTACCACTCATGACGCAGATACTGGACAAACTGCGCGCCGCGAAATACATCTCGACTCTTGACCTCAGTCAGGCGTACTTCCAAATCCCGTTAGAACCCAGAAGTCGCGAAATCACGGCGTTCACGGTACCGGGAAAAGGATTGTTTCATTTCCGTCGCATGCCGTATGGGCTCACGGGAGCACCGGCCACCTTCCAACGCTTGCTAGATCGTTTAATAGGGCCAGAAATGGAACCACACGCGTTCGCATATCTAGACGATATAATTATCGTGACGAAAACATTCGACGAACAACTCGAATGGCTAGATCGCATACTAAAACGAATAAAAGATGCCGGATTATTAATCAACCCCGAAAAATGCGAATTTTGCTGACAGCAAGTCCGTTACCTTGGATTCGTGGTCAGTCACGAGGGGTTAAAAATCGATGTCGATAAGATAAGACCAATCTTAACATATCCTCCCCGAAAAATGTGAAACAGGTGCGGCGATTCCTAGGAATGGCATCCTGGTATAGGAGGTTCATTCCGGGATTCGCAACACTTGCAGAACCGCTGAACAACTTATTGCGGAAAAATCGGGAATGGGAATGGAAGGACGGACAACAAACTGCCTTCGAAACCCTTAGGGATGCGATCGCGACTGCACCGACTCTTTCGTTTCCTGATTTCGAAATCCCGTTCACCTTGCAGACGGATGCGAGCACGGTAGGATTAGGCGCCGTTTTAACACAAGAGGTCGAGGGAATAGAAAAAGTAATCGCGTTCGCAAGCAGATCTCTCACGATGCCGGAGAGGAAATATTCCGCGACGGAACTAGAATGTCTAGAGGTAGGGGATAGGGTTTTAAAACAGCAACGCGTTTTATCGCCGGCGGCGCAGCATTTTGCGGCGAAATTAGTTCCGAAGTACGTAGGGCCCGTAATCGTAACGAAGAAGATCTCGCCGGTAGTATATCGCGTAGCCACGGAAGCTGGTAAGGATTTGGGCAAAGTCCACGTGAGCGATCTGAAAGCGTTCCTTCCATCACGGGAATGAAACACCTAGGCCTAAATTGAGAGGTTTTATTTCAGTACCGTTGTGGACTCACGTTAAAATGGATGCCGAGAGCGGAAGAGTCGAGCCCCGCAGCCCCCTCGACAACCTGATCGAGGCCTTAAGGGCCGTAGATTCCCCGGAATATCGGCTCCCCGTGGGACAGATCCTCCGTGTATATTTAACCAAGGGAGGCCATCTAAAACAACGGACAATGACGACGCAGACGTGGCAACAAATTATCACGGTACCCCGCAGGATGCCGACTTGCCCACCGGAAGCGGAGGCCATCGTCATTGCTCCCATGAGCGACTCGGACGCCGACTGTTCCTACGAGTCCGCGGACGACGGGAATAACTCTACACCGCTGCCGGACCGTCCCCCCCAGGGGTTGGATGACACCCTGGACGAGAACCTCGAAGAGTTGCAACTCGACGAGGAATCCGACCCGGCCGGGTTGAGTGTCCCTTCAGAGGAGGAAACATCCACCGAGCTGCCGGCGGACGATGGGTCCGGACACCCCGCGATGGACGAGCCGCTAGAGGAGGAGACTCAACACCCCTCCCCCGAATTGCTGCCGGATGAGGGGCTCGGAGTCCCCACAAGAGACGGGTCGTCAGATGAGGAGACGATGCGACCCTTCCCCGACTTGCCGAAGGGTGAGGAGTGCGGGACCCGTTCTCCGACCGACCCATTGGAACGGGAAACCCTACCGTCCGCGTCCGAGCTGCCGGAACGAGAGGCGTCATCGGCACCGAGGAAGGACACGGAGGCCTCAGTCGCAACCCTCTTGGTGCACACCATGACGGGTGCTCCAAGGACCCACCCGGCCGTGACCAAGACCTATTTGGAGGAGACAGCTGCCGAATCCTCTACTTCCGCCAACCAAGGGAGTTCGCGCGCCGAGCAATTTGAGGAGCTGCACCGGTTAGCCCTGGATCGCTTCCGACGCAGGCAGGCCGAAGAAGAGGCGGAGGAGAAACGCCGGAAGATCTTGGTGGAGCCACCGAGGAAGCCACTCCCCTACGTCCTCCCCGCGGAGCCGCGCCGAGAGGCCACCATCTGGGAGCTGCCAAAAGTAGCTCCCCCACCCGCTGCCGAGCAGAAGAAGACCGGCCCGTGGACCGCCAACTTGAAGGACCGGCAGAACGGCTGCTGGCGATGTGGCGCCCGCGACCATAAGCATCGATTCTGCCCGGGCCCGGAAACGACCTACTGTTTCCGGTGTGGCCGCTTGGGCTACACGATAAAATCGTGTCCCATGTGTGGCCAGACCTGGAAGGCGGGCGGGCCGTCACCCTTGGTGGTACCAACCACCCCGGGCGTAAAGCCCCACTTTACCGAGCTGCCGTAGGACGTACCCGCCCTCGCTCTCCCCCAACCGCGGAGAATCACGGTCCAATATGACCAAAAATTTAATATTTCTTTTGTGTTATCGTGCGGCCGACACCGCGCGCCCGAAGGTGTATCTCCGCTGCCGACATACGGCCTATGGCGTTAGGCCAAGGACTAGTTAATAGGTCCCAAAGATCAAAATACATTAATTTCCACTATAAGTATAGAAGAAGAGCGCGAGTGACAGAGCGTATATTTTATTTTTTTCAAATTTTGGTTGTGTGCGTGTGTTGTTGTTGCCGTATGTGAGGGGGGTGTAAGGACAGCGGACGAGGGGGATCAGAGTGAGCGGATGACTGCGACTTACGTTAGGTTAAAAAAGTTAAATAAGTTGCCGTTGCGAAAAAAAAAGAAACCCAAAGAGAGAATATAAGGCTGCCGGGGACGCAAACGTCCCCCGGAATAACAAATACTATATTTCACTCAAAACCAAAATCCGGTTATCTATTTCGCGTTACCACAACCCCTCCCCCATCGCGCGATCAAATCTCTCGCGAACAAAAGTAAGTTGGTGCCGGCCGGCAGCGGGTGTCTCGCCCGAATCTTTGTGACTCGTTCCGTAAGTATTGGTCGTAGATAATATTGGTGATGGGTATTTGTCTGTGACAATTCATTTTTTTTTTGTGAACCTACGGACACTCCCAGCTTGAGCGACCGCTGCCGAGCTCGCGGAAGCCTGGTCGGTGGCTGCCACCGGCAGGGCCCGGCCCCCCCCCCCCCCGAGGGGGGGGGGGGAATTGTGACGTGGCAAAATTTGTCCACGTCCCTCAGATCTTAGATCGAAAGACCGGGCCGCCCTTTGGCAGCGGCGCCGCGATAACGGCTGTCATGATCGATCTCCCTGGGAGCATCCAAGATCCCAGGTTGGAGTTTAACGCGGTTTAAACGCCGCGCATCTTGGCGCGACGAGAAGTTGCAGGTCCGTGGCCGGGCCCCAGGGGGGCCGGATTCTTTTCCCTTCTCCCAGGAGCGCGGAAAATCCGAGGAGAAGAGCTCAGGGGACAGCTACAAGGGACACCCTGCAGGAGAATATCGAGGAGAACACCGAGCCCGGGTTTGTCAACCCGGAGGCGCTGCCGAGGAATTACGGACCTGGGGAGTACATCATCTCGACCTCGTCGCCGTCTCGTCCCGGAAAGCTGCAAGAGTCCGTCGAGGGAATGGCTCGGTGTCTTCCTCCGTGGGAATCGGCCAATCAACGCGTGTCATCGGGAAAGCGTTAGCCGATAAATCCGTTGCCGAGGGCCCCGGACCGCCGGGCGCGGCCCTGCCGCGCGAGAGCTAGCGATATGTCCAAACGTCGCGCGGGAGCAGGGAAAACTAGGATAGTGGGGGACGCCTCGCTTCCGCGTTGGCGAGTCTTCGCGAAGTAGGTCACTGTGCTGCCGAAATTCGTACGGCTTAGTTGCTTTACTATTGCGTCGGTCTTATAGTTATTTTGGGAAACCTAGTGCTGCCGAGGCGTACGAGTCGAGGAGAAGCTGCCGAACAGAAAAAGAGATAAGCAGCTAAGAAACCACGTTGCCGAGTGGTAAGTGCCGACCAGGCTTCCGCAGTATTGTGATTTTCGCGTTGGCTCGGTGGCGTTTTGGTGAATCGGTCGCACTTTGCGTCGCGAAAAGACGTAACCAAGCCCGCCGTAAATCGCGATCCGGATAGAATCGCGTAGGGGGTGAGGCCGTCGGTCGGTCAACGGGCGGGGGGCTCGTTCCGTTGCCGATTTTTCGTGAATGTGGCCAACCTGGGAATGTCCCACGGTAGGACGACGCGACGAAAACCGTATCGCCGTTTCCGACTACTTCCGACGGCCACAGTCGATTAGAATTTGCTGCCGCGTATTCCATCAGAACTCGGTCGCTTCTCGGCCGGCTAATTGTTGATAGAGGCTGCCGTACATCGCGCCCGCGATCGAGTTCGACGCGTAGGAAAGCATATCCGGGTGCAAAAAGCGCGTGCGACCGTCTACCTGTCGTACAAGTTTGTAAAATCGCGCGGGCTTCGACTACACCGCTGCCGGGCGATCCCGGCAGCTCCTTGTAAAAACCGGAACAAATAAATCTTAACTCGACGCCCACACTCGTGTACGCTTCATTATGAGAAACCTTTCCGCCGCGGGAAACGTCCCGTATTCCCTCCGCGTAGAATCCTGGCCCAGGCTGCTGCTATTCAGGCCCTCGCGGGGTTCTCGTAGGTTCGGTATTATAATTCGCGTCTCGCGTCCGTTACGAATTGTTCGTGTGACACTTGCGAGTGTCTGGCGCCCGTTTCACGTCCAGAACCTTGTAAGATCCGTCGGGAAAATCGAGACTACGAGATACCGTTTGTCACGGGTGGACCACGTATCTCACGGCCTGTAAAAACCCGCCGTTGCCCAGGTTTTCTCTCGTCGGACGGGCCCGAAAATCAGGGCAACGTGACAATGCATAAAAATAATTTTTTTTCAACTTATTAATTTTATTGTTAAATTTAATTTTTTGTGTCTAATTACCATTGCATATGCATTAGTAACCAAATTTAGATTTTTGTAAAAAAATTTTGCCATGGAGGCACTCTCTAAAGTGCCAAAAATCGAAAAATGTTATATTAACTGTAAATGAGTGTGCAATAATAATTCTGTGTAATGGAAATTTCTTACCAAGGAATATGCATTCTTTACACATTTAATAAAGTAGATTTATTTTTTGTACAAATTCTCAACGGTGGTTTTATTTGTTAATTGCATATAAAACTTCAAATTAACATAAAACAAAAACGGCAAAATATATCCTGAGATTCATGCATATTCGGATACATTACTTATTATAGTTTAAGAATTTCATAGTTTTGTCTGCGACTTTTTGCAACTCTCAATTTTATAAACTTTTTAAGAAGTGTCCATACCTTTCCTTTAGGATTTATCGTGGAAAATTTGTTATTTTCTTTTTAAATATATTAGTTATATTGTTAAATTTCAAAGTGCGAGCCAATCCGCAACCGGCCCAAGCGCGAACCAATCAGAGCACGCCGCCGCTTCGCGAACTTTTCGCGAGACGGCGCACTCTTCGTAGTCCGCGCCTTCCCCATAAATATCGGGACAAACCACGACCAAACCGGAGTTGGCTGGGAACTGCTCACCGAGAATCATCCCAAGCTCCTGACCACTCGCAGCCGCGTGTGAATGTGTGTATGTGTGCGAGCACGCTGGTACCAGGTGGAACGCGTACTACGGCTTCTTCCGTGTGCGTGCGAGACCAGTACCGCGAGGAAGTCTCGAGCGAGCAGTCGGACGGGAGCAATGCCGCTAAGCACTGCTGCTCGTCGCGCGCTCCGGCTCTCTCCCCACCACCCGATTCCTTTCCGTCGATCCTGCGAAATTCGCTCATCGGCCTGCGACCAGACGCCGCGTCACATTCGTGGCAGTCCTCGTCCGATCGCAGCCGCGTTCGGAGCTCGTCCTGTACGAGTGACGACGCTGGTGACGGGAGCTCGTTCTCTGGGAACGTCCGGGTGCGAGCGACCCCCACCGCGATCTGACCGAAGGCGACGGGTGGGGCGTTCCGTCGGTCCGGAGTCGGAGTGGATTCGCGGCCACCGTGCGCTCGGCCGTCAGCGAGGAAACACGAATTCACTATTATCTCGCCGTGCCGCGGTGGTTCCCACCGACCAGCCGTCGATCCGGAATCCCGTGAATCCAACGAATCGGGGAAACGCCGTCTCCTCGCTCCGTATTCCCGCCGTAATATGGAGTCCTGATCGCTCCGCGTTCCGCCGTTTACTATTTCGAGTATATTAGAGTTAAGGTAGTACGTAAGAGTAGAACTGTAGTAACGTGTCGCCTCCTCGTGCTGTTTGCAGCCAGCCGTCTCACCGGAACCCCCCAGCCCGGACACATCGTCTCAATCCGGGGCAAACCGCCGCCGGCAATGAAACATATCTTTTCGTAAAACAGCCTCCGTTTATTTCACCTGCTGTCCTCTCCGCCGACCCTGGCCGCTGAGCAAATCCAGGAGAGGACAGAACGAACCTTCCTTTCGCGGTTAGACGCTCGCGTAGGAAAACGCTCCCGTTATACACTTTATTACCCCGACGTGACGAAAACGAACATTAGGAGCTTAAAAATCACTTTTACAATACGCTAAATTGCTAAAAGACCGAAACCCTGCAGATGGTCAATTTTATGTCCGTAACGGACCATACCGTCGCGTTACCTGCGTAAGGCACCCCACGCGGTCTTGAGCCGTTCCAAGGAAGTCTTAGCCCAATCAAACTCCTTCAAAAACCGACCGCCTACAATCCCCATTGACCAATCACGATCCATCAACCAGCAAACCATCCCCCAACTCAAAACTCCAAGTCCACAAAAAAATCATTCCACGACATCAGAACCGATCAGTCCGTCCACCGGAAAACACATACTTTAAATCACATTCACTCGCTCTGTAAACCTAACACCTAGTCGTTCGTATTTTTATAATAAATTTAAGTTATTAGTTCTTCGAGTGCACTTTATTCATCATGACCTTAATTAAAAATAAATATTCCCTCGCCGTTAATTCAGCGAGTGAAGCGGAGCATGCAGTGAGAGTTTCTCTCAAAATTAGACAACCCTTTTGCTCACGCCAAAACAATATGTTTTATAACCATTGAAAAAGTAATAAGAATGTAAGGATAGATCGAAATGTGCAAGATCACGAGAGTCAATGATTTTAAGTCGCAATCAAAGTACTGAGAATGACTCGGATAGCGAAGCAGCAACAGCATGCTCGGATAGCATTTTGTTGAGTTTACTCATTTTAATCACTAGTATTATAATTTGTTTAAGTTTATTATTGTTAATTGTACATATGGTTCATTTATTATTAATTTTGTTCCAAACTTGTTAGTTTTTAAAAATAAATTTGTTAATTTTTAATAATAAATTTTTTTTTCTAAACATTTTTTTTTGTTAAAATTATAAACTATATTGGTAAATATAATTGTGTTGTAACGAGTCCGTTTCCCGGCGGATCTCGTCACCACGGATTCCTCGCGGCCGGATTTGGCTCGCCGTGCCAGGGTTCTCGCAGGATAACGCGAGGGTTACGGCGGGGTCGCGGACGGTCGGGCACGGGTGATTAACGACGCGAGTATTTCAAACGTTCGTCACTGTCCCGGCTTCGCGTTTCGGCGGTCGGCGGTCGCGGTTCGTGCCTCACGTTACGGCGGGGTCGGGGCCGTACGCGGCGGCGTATCCGGACCAGGGTAGTTTCGGCGGGCGGAGAGCCCGTGCCCCAGGGCGGCCGGCGAGGGGCCGGCTGCGGGTGGTTCGCTCTCCGTGGGTGTGTGGGCGGGAGCGGAGGTATCGGGTTAATGGGAAAGTAAGGTACTTACCCGGGGTCCGGTCCTCGATCGCTCGGCGTTCGGGGCGGCTCTCCAGGTGATCTGGCACGCAGCGGCGTCGATCGGTGTTCGCGGGTCGCGAATAACTCGGCACACTCGCGGTTCTACGATTCGCGGGCCAACTAGTATTCCGCGAGAATCGGCGGGCGGTTTCTCGGCGTCGGAACAGCGCGGGTCGATCGTATCCGGGCGGTCGATATCGGCGGCTGGTAAATGCGGTTCGATCCTGCGACTGATCGCTATCGCGGCGGAAAACCAAAGAGAGCGTTTTCCGGTCCGTCTCTCTCGTCTTGCTGGGCGAGGGGGTGCGGTGCGGTACGGTTCGCGGCCGGCTTTTCCGGTGTCGTCACGCATCCGGCGCGCCGGTGTCGCATCATGGCGGGTTCCGGTTCCCGCCAAGATCGGTTCGGTGATGCGGGGCTCGCGGGGGCGCTCGCGGGTACCGGCGGATCTCGGTATCCGTCGGTCGTGTTCGGGGGCTCGGATTCGGGCGCGTGCGGTCAGGAACAGGCCTGGCGCAGCCAGGTCTGTTACAGTGTGTAAAAAATTTCCTCTATATATGCATTAATAACCGAACTACGAGAAGTGCCGAAAACATTTCCTCCGTCATTTCCAGGTCATTGCCTCCGATATTATGGGCCCGCTTCCTCCGAGTCGAGCCGGATACCAATACCTCCTGGTCGTGCAGGATTTATTCACAAAATGGGTCGAATGTTGTCCCCTCCAGCGCGCTACCGGGGTGAAAATTCCGAGGCTCTGGAAAACCACGTATTTTCGCGTTGGGGTACTCCCGAGGTTATTCTCGGAATAAGAATAAAACACCCGATTTCGCGGTCCTGCCGCCGCCTCACCTAGCCACTTGCAAAGAGGGCCTCGGCGAGGGTGGTGTAGGCGCCCCCCATACCAGGGGAGATCGGAGATCTGCCCCTCTTCCCCGGTCGCGAAGCGCGGCCGGGATGATTTTCGCGTATGATCTGGGGCCCAACGACCAGGCGTGGACACGGTCGTGCCGGCTACGATTTTCGCGCGAGTAGCGCGCCCAATTAGGGAATAGCCAGACTAGGGCGTAGAGGGGGATACGACGACCCTGCCGTCGCGCGAACGTGCCGTAAAGGATCACTGTCGCGGTAGCTCTCGTCCCGAAAAGCCACGTAGGTCTCCTAAGCAGTCTTTCCGAGTCCCGAATCCCGAGGGTTTGTGCCTGATCCCGCTAACGGCGGATTATCGACGACCGACGTCCGTCCCGCGTGAGTCCACCCAGTGGTCCTTATTCGTTTCGATTATCGCGAGTTGGTTCCCGGTATTCCATAGGGGGAACGACGAGTACGGCCGACGGCGATCCCGTGCCCTCGCGATCTCGCGAGCTCACGGACTGTCCGTCGCACGGGTAATACCGCGTACCGTTCCCCACGTTTTCGCGTGCCGAGGCGCTTCTCGCCACGTCAATTTCGCTCGCAACGAACTCATCGGTGCTTTGAGCCGAGCCGCCGTATTCCCGTCGAAGTAGAATCCGGAAGTCTTCCTCGGAGGAGCCGCGATCGTTAGCCGTTGCAATCGTCCGTTCGTCGCGTTCTTCCCCGCGTTATTTCAATCGAACCGTAGCGTAGCGTACTGCGAGTTTTCCGCCGAGAGTTTGCCATCCGTCGGTACCGAAACCGCGCCGCGACAGTCGTACCGTAATCGCGCCGACCACCGGCGCGCCGCGAAACTCCCGCTCCGGCGAGAGTGAATTCCCGTGCCAATTTACCGCACACGCGGGGATTATTTTACCGATCGACAACTGCGCGCTGCGAACCCTCCACCTTCTCACCAATATTGTATAAAGAGCGCGGGCTCTCGGGTGCGGCCACGTGGCCGCGGCATTGTAATATCTGACGCCAATAAATATTTTTTTGTTGCCACTTTGTTTTTCCGATGTTTTCAGTCTGCCCGATCCGCCCTGCCGTGAGGGCTGTCCTCGCTATTTCCGTGTCTGAACCCCCGACCCCTTTCGCGCCTCTCGTTCTTCTCGCGGTTCTCGAAGGTTCGACTAGCGCCCTCCGCCTCGGCCGAGGGCGAAAGTCTCTCGCGTTTCGCGTGGCACTCTTCCGGTGGCTGGCGCCCGAGCAGAAGGCTCTTTTTCGGCTTCGGAAAATCTTCGAGAACGCGTTAGTACCGGGAGGACCGCGTATTCACGGCCGTACACGGCACGGCCTCAGTGCCCGTAAATTCCCGGAGTTGGCCCCGCTCCCGTCTCACTACGCGGTGAAAAGGGCCAACGTTACATAATCTACTAAAATAGATAAAATAACGCGATAATCGTTTATATTAGTGTTAGAAGACCGAACGCGTTTGCTTACAGAGAATGTTGCATGAAATTGTAACGGACACCACCTAAACGTGACCACCTTATCTCTGAAGACCGTAGACGACTGTAACATCGATCAAGTTGTTACGAAGACTGAAGATGTATACATTCAGCTACTACAACTATCGGATTACAGCTACGCAGACATCATCCAGTGCAAGGTCGTAATAGCTAGAACAGTCAGCTATTGCGGTATACATTCTCATATATCAGCAGTACAGAAAGGGATAAGCGAATACTTAGAATCGATAACAGAAGAACAGTGCAGACGAATGGACCTGTACGACACAATGCTCGTAGGAAGAAACACTTATCTCAGCAGTTTAAAGGTCAATGGTACGGTTACCAGACCGTTCATGTGTGCAGGAAAATTAAATGTCGACGGCAAATGCCAAGGAGCCCAATTTTCAGACCCATATGGATCTTGGAATAATGTCATCGTACAGGCCGCAGCAATAATAACATTACGAACAGCTTCTGTACCTGTACAATTAGAAGCAAATAAGATAATGTTACAATCAGGAACCATATGCACTTTCCAAAGTGGAACCTGTTTAGATGACGATGACGGGTATACTTATTGGAAGCCTTACCCAAAAACTACTTGTAAATTCGAACAATATGATGTCCTATATGAGGCACTAGCATCAAGACTTACAGACAGCATAAATCAAGAAGAATTCCCAGCAGTATTCGCTTTAACCCAAGGAGAAATAACATTTGCATTAACAAAAATGGGTGAAACGCCAATATGTGGATACACCCTATTCCAAACAGAACACCCAAAACTGTTCATTCTCGAAACAATTATGGAAGAACATTCATTGGGGAACGGTGAAATGCGAGTAGAAAATCTCGACATTTTTACCAACATAAATTCAAAGTTTGTCTACATAGAAAGACACATAAAAAGCCAAGTAAATAGTCTCTACAAAAACATGCTGACACAGAAATGCAATTTGGAAAAACAGGTATTGACTAATGCCTTGACATTAGCAACTGTAAAACCCGATGAATTTGCCAGAATAATAACAAAAAAGGCAGGACATATGGCTCTTGTTGCCGGAGAAGTAATACACATTATTAAATGTGTGCCAATCGATGTAAAAATTCGACACACTGAAACCTGCTTCACTGAATTGCCAGTCCAGCATGGAAATAAGTCACAGTTCTTAACACCCGTGACTCGCATCATCACCAATCATGGAACACATAGAGATTGTAATCAAATATTACCAGTAATGTATGAAATTGATCAAACTTGGCACAGAATTACACCAAAACCCACAGAAGCCGTACCATCTCAAGTATTACAGCCAGTTAAAGAACCATTTTTGGCTATCAGTGGAATCTAGTCTAGTGGAATCTAGAATCAGTGGAATCTACGCTCAAGACGATCTCAATAACTTGAGAAACCACATCATGTTCCCAGCTGAATAATCAGCCATACTAAACTCTGTGGCTCGAAGCATAACTGGTAAAACCTTACCAGACGAATCAACATCCATAATGAATATGATAAATGAAGAAACACTCGACAAAATAGCGGAAAACACAGCCGAAAAATTAGGGCATGGATTCATTACATTTGGATCCTTCAGTGCAGGAGTGTTAGCAGTCTTTATAATCTTCAAATTTATAAAGATAATTGCTGACACAATGATACACGGCTATCAGCTGCACTCGCTATACGGATGCAGTTTCACCTTGTGCGGAGCTGCAACTTGAGAAGGTCATTACAAGCCTACAACAAAGGGCCTAGCCGATTAAGATGGTCAAAACTGCCCTTAGAGGTTTTTCAATGATTAATGAACCATTCGAAAGCTGACCCAGAAAAACCCCTCCGAGCAAAATTTCAACCCTCTATCTTGCCCGTGAGGGTAGTTACAGGGTAAATTAGATTTCGCGCTTTTCCACGCATTTTCCACACTCTGATGCTTCCTAAAATTCTGAAAAAAAATGTGGCATATTTTGGATCCTAAGACAGATTTTTGAGAATTTTTTCAGATTTTTTTCTTGCAAACTGTGGTCGCAAAAAATGAAAAACCTCAAAAAAATCGGAAAAATGTACATTTCTCAAAAATATGAAAACATGCTATTTTGCTGTTTAGTGCCCCGATAAAGTACCACAACAGGCAGTGTCCTCAATTTTTTTAGATTTTGTGTTGTGGGCACTTTTTGTCAAAACAAGAAAAACCGAATTTTTTCGCCGTTTCTGCTATTAGGAGGAAAGTTACACTTGTTGGTTTTATCGCAGGTATATATTAAGTCATTTTAAACATTATTACATTGAAACAAGTAAGTGTTTGACCTAAAAAATGTTTTAAGAGAAAAAATGGATTGTATTTTGTGCGGTATATACCAGAATGTTCGTAACGTTTACAACATCGCCGGTTGGCACAGCGGCCACTCGCCCTCGAACCCTCGAAGAGGTAAGACGTGCCCTTGTGCAGCCTTCCGACTCAGGCACCCGCGCGGTAATGAGTTTCCAAAAGTGAGTGACCCCCAGGGGGGTAAAGTCCAAGTGAATCATAGGGTCACACCCAAATTACAGTGCAACGCGTCAGTGAGTGCTAAAACATCATACAAGCCTCCCAATAGAGCGTGAGTGCCAGGACAACGTGAGGGCGGGAGCCCCTTCAAATGTGGAGGGCACTGTGATTGCGGACCCAAGCACGTCATCAAATGCGAGCAGCACACAGGAATCGAACAAGATTGTTCACCAGGACTCGACACAATCACTGATAACGAAATGCAGCTTCCCAGCGAGCATTCTGGAAGATCCGCAGGCATCCGGACTCTTAAGACACTTAATCAAGAATAATAAAATAACAAGGAGGCTCAACCCCACGCCCAACTTCACGAAAAGGAAAACAATTCATCCCAACTCAACATTAGCAAACCAAGAGATGGGCAAAATAAAAAAGCCGCCCACCCCCACACTGCCGTCGAACACCGAAGAGAATGCAACGAACTCCAGCAACAAGTTGGATGACTTGCTAAAGCTCATTGCAAATTTAAACGCAACTATTGAAAACCTCTGCAAACAATTGGAAATAGAACGTAGTAAAAACAAAGCAGGAAGCCAGAGTAGGTTTGCTAATACAAATAAATTTGCAATCCTGGATCCGGACATCGAACAGGAAACATTTCTGGCTATACCTGGAAAAAACGTCCCCAACAAACAAAAGGACGGAACCGTAGCCGGCCAAAAAAGACCTTGGCCAAGTACCGACCCCCCAAAGGCAACAAAAAAATCGGAAAGGGACTCACAACCAACGCCAGAGAAGCAAATCAATGGACCGTCACAAACATCGGATGCATCCAGGACACCTATTAAGGCAACGACAGCAGGGACCAGCACCAGCACCAGCCAGGCCCTAACAACACAACCACAGCCAAAGTACCCAGGTCAGCAGCCGCCCACAATAGGAACATCAGACCCCAGGCCACCCCACTCAACTCATAAACCAGGTAGCTTCGCGCAAATCACGCCCTCAATTATAAATACAACCCACAATGTAAACTCTCGCACCCCCAAACCGCCCCCAATCACACTACACATAAACTCAGTTAAACTATTAATCGACACACTGAAACAAAAAATAGCCGGCTTCTCATTAAAAAGAATTAACAACAATAAACACATCCTAAACACACTCACACTAGACAACCACAAAACAGCATGTGAAATTTTAAAACAGAACAAGATACAATTTTTTATATACACCCCAAAATCAGACAAAAACATCACAGTCATGTTGAAAAACATAGAAGGAAACTTCGAACCCGCGGAAATATTAGAAGCATTAAATAACAAAAGCGTACCAGGGGTTACATTCCTCGCCGTAAAACGCTTCACTACGAAGCGAGCCATAGTAGAGGGCAGAGCCCTTCCGTTATTCTTAGTTCAACTGTCAGCGGACAGCGCGTTAAATAACCTGAGCCAGGTAAAAACCATTCTACACACTTGCGTAAAATGGGAAAAACTAGTAAAGAAGGACCGCATCCAATGCAAAAGATGCCAGCGCATTGGACATGCGGCATCAAACTGTAATATGGATTACAGCTGCGTCAAATGCGATCAACCACACAACCCGGGCGAGTGTAAAAGATCCTCTGCGTCCCCCACAAAAATATCAGAGACACCCCCATATTGCACAAATTGTAAAAGCCATGGGCACCCTGCCTCATACAGAGGCTGCCCCAAACTTAAAGAAATGAGGGAGGCAATCGCGGCCAAAAAATATGCACAAAAAACAATAAGCGAAAAAAAAACAAATAAAGTCCAACTTTGTAAAAACTGGATTATCATTCAGCTCCGTAACAGCCAATATCAACACAAAAAAACCACCCACCCAGGCGCACATAGTTCGAACACACAACACAGACACCGCACCCACCAGTCAACCCCAGAACAACTTACTCGAACAAATTAAATCTATAATTGACGCCGCAGTCAACACACAAACAGCTCACTTACGCACACTAATTCAGGACAACAGCAACAAAATTAACATAATAGCACAAGCTCTAGACCCGGAACCCTAAATGGCCCATAACACAACACACAACACCACAGCCACAGCAACAACCACAAACACCACCACACTTCATGAATTAAAAATAATAGAAATAAACGTAAACTCCCTCATTTCAAACGAAAAAAGAGCAGCACTCACCGACTTCCTCCGCACACACGATTCGGATGCGGTCCTTCTGTGCGAAACGAAACTAAATCATAAGCACCGCGTTAATTTTAAGAATTACACAACAATAAGAAATGACAGGCCCAACTCGAAACAGGGTGGGGGAACCGCAATCCTAATAAAACGGAATTTCAACGTCAGGACCATCCAGCTAAATAACATCCACTCCTCTTCGCTTTATGCAACAGCAGTTAAAATCAAAATCAGACAAAAAAACCTGTACCTAATTGCAGCATACGCCCCCAGCAGTAACAAAAAAGAATTCACATCAGACCTGAACACAATCTTTGAAAAATTAGAATTACATAAAATAGACAACTATTATATACTGGCAGGAGAGTTAAACGCAAAACACACGGACTGGCATAACATATCGAACAACAATAGAGGCGTCACCCTAAAGAAATGGCTACAACACAACGAAATACAGTACAAAGTGACTCTCCTTAACACCCTACTACCATCCTTCCCTAACAGCGGATCATTTATAGACATCTGCCTGACAGACAACAGAATTAAATTCCTCAGACTACCTGCACCCGGAAGACTTAACACACATGACTATGACAGTGACCACAGGGCTACCGAAATGATTGCTCCGATATTTATTGGGAAAGCGCGGACTACGAAGAGCGCGCCGCCTCGCGAAATGTTCGCGAAGCGGCGGCGTGCTCTGATTGGTTCGCGCTCGGGACTGTTGCGGATTGGCTCGCACTTGGGTCCGTTGTGCGAGCTCGCGACACACTAATAATAGACGAACAAACCCATAGCACGAAATACAATTACAACAAAACCAACTGGCAAGACTTTCAAGAAAATCTATTAAACACAGACAACACAATAATTCCAAACACAAGAAACTTAACAATAGACGAAATCGACAATTACATAGAAAAACTTAACACAAGCATCATCTCCGCCATAGACAACACAATACCGCGCATCTCAAACGACTACAACTCGACAGACAGATACATCACACCGAACATAAAAAAATTAAAAAAACTAAAAAGCACACTAATAACCAGATTAAACAGAATAACAGCAATCACCAACTACACCACAGCGAACGACACACCAATAGCACTAGACAAATACACACTAGAAATAATTAAAAAAGAAATAAAAAAAGCCTTCCAACGATCAGTAAGTGATTACTGGAGAAAGAAAATAGAAAACATCTCTACACACAACACTAAAGACTTATTCCCGTCAATAAACAAAATATTCCGAGCAAAAGAACAGAACACCATTAACACGCTAAAAATACACAACAACAACACAAATTTGATAGCAAACGCAAACATAGACAGCATAAACACACAAACAGACGACTCAGGCAACCTACTAATCACGGACATAAACGACAAACTGAATGTATTACTGGCGCACTTCGAGAGCGCACACACACAGAACAACAGCATGGATAAACCCGAGCTGACAGACATAATCACGCAAAAAATAAACACTCTAAAAGCAGAAATAAACGAGGACAGACGAAACGACTCAACAGTATGCACCTTCTCTGACACAAACAAAGCAGACAACCCAAAC
This sequence comes from Halictus rubicundus, assembly GCF_050948215.1. Taxonomy (NCBI): domain Eukaryota; kingdom Metazoa; phylum Arthropoda; class Insecta; order Hymenoptera; family Halictidae; genus Halictus; species Halictus rubicundus. Next base: position 50,020 of record NW_027488748.1, on the reverse strand, counting down.
TCAGACGAAACTCCGACAGACTTCTTCACCTTCACGTACGAACTCAGCATCATTCTTAAAAAACTGAACAACCAAAAATCATCAAGCTTTGACAATATCCCGAACATCATTTTAAAACACCTACCCCCACGATTCATCTATAACTACGCCATAATCTTTAACAACTGCCTTAATAGAGCACACTTCCCGGCTGCCTGGAAAACGGCCAAAACAATCTGTCTAAAAAAAAACGACAAAGACGATAGCAACCCCGCCAGCTATCGCCCAATAAGTCTCCTGCCAAATATTAGCAAAATATTCGAAATCACAATAAACATTGCAATAGAAGCAGTTTGCGCAGAAAAAAAACTTATCCCTGACACACAATTCGGTTTTAGAAGAGGTCACTCAACGGTACATGCAATTTCGAAATTTACATCTGACATCTGCTGGGCAAGAAACGCGGGTGACTGCGTAGGTGCAGTGTTTATTGACCTCGAAAAAGCATTCGGCACGGTTTGGCTGGATGGTCTCTTCTTCAAGCTATTAAAGAAAAACTTCCCTCCACACCTCATAAAAATTCTCTGGAACATGGTTCACAATAAGAATTTTCAGGTAGTGGAGGGAACAAACACCTCACCAAGTAAATTCGAAGTCCGCAAGGGACCACAACAAGGCGCGGTCAATTCCCCCATCCTGTTTAGCCTGTATATAAGCGACCTGCTAAACCTGTACGACCTAAATGACGACAACAAAAGAGGGGCAATAGCTTACGCAGACGGCCTACTAATATACATTAGCGACAATAAACCCTCCATATTACAGACTAAACTACAAGACCTATTCGACAAAATACAGAACTACTTCGATTCCTGGAAATTAAAAATTAACACTAACAAATGCGAGACAATCCTTTTCAGACCATACATTTCAACAATCTCAGACGCAAACGGAGACGTACGAAAGAACGCCAGACACTTTCACCTACGCACAGTGTGTCGTCCAATGGAAAAAAGTCCGAAAATCAAAGTGTAAGATCTGCAAATTTATGTATCCTAAAATGTTCGTAACAAAACGTAGTTTCTAAAACTGCCTTAAATTTTAACTGAATAAATCAATTTGTTATTAAAATTGAGGCTGAAACTTCACTGTCAAATTCCGCGCATTTTTGAAAACATGCGTCCCTCGCAAGCTATTTGGTTTTTTAATTTGATTTTTACAGGGTGTGTTTAGCATTATTAGACCTTCAATCTCCCAAAAAGTTTTTTTAAATTATCGCAGTTTGTCCTCATTTCTTATGTTTAACATTTATCAATGTTTGGGATCGGAAGGCGAACACTAAAGAGCCGCGGTTTACTGACACAACGACTTTATTTCACCGTGAGGATCGTCGAACTATAACCGATTACTTTGTACAGTTTGTAAACACAAATAAACACGTTTGAACAGTTAGCTTGAAGTGGATATCTCCCGTATCGGGAGCCGTAGATAGCTCTTGTAGCACGAAACCGGTCAAAAAGACGCGAAGCGTTCACGCGAACAAGAGGTCGAGATCAAGATCGATTGCGAGATAGTTTGATAGAGCGTTAGAAACGAACTGGACGAGCGAGCGAGCCGGCGAAACGATGATAATCGATCGTAACCCGTCTCGTCGGCGCGGGCCAATTAGAGAGCGATCTAATAATCGATTCCTGATCTCGCTTCTCTCCGCGATCCAGCCAATTGCGGGGCGCCGATCCGCGTCGGCGCGGAAACGCTGCCGACACATTCAGCCAATCTCAAACAATCAACTTTGATTAGAGTTTTAAAAAAAGTACATCAAAGTACACCCGTGAATTTTTTTACAGTAATTGGTGGCACATTAAACTTTAATTTCGCATTGGTTTAAATCTGCTCACATTTGCTCAAGCGGAGAAAATAATAAAAAACCATATTAAGACGCTCGCGCACGGCGGCTTTCTGCGTAGTCTTTCGAAGAAATTTGCTGCAATTATTTTTAGACGCATGCCGTTTGATAAGTACTTACATATGTGTTCAATTTTATTCTTATAAATGATATATTTAGTTTTAAAATTGTTTAAATATTTACAATCTTTCAATTCAGTATTAAAGAAAGTACCCCAAAAGGTTCCTTTGAGATTTCGTATTATACGTATTATACTTCAACAATAACTGGACTTAACTGTGAACTAATAAAGAAATTAGGTATTATTCTGAGAGTCATATCATGCGGAGAAAATATAAATATTATTAAATTCCAAGAAATAATTCAAGAAGCTAGAGAATTATATTTAAAACATTATAATTGGTATGTGATGCCGGTAACTACGCATAAATTACTTTTCCATGCAGTTGAAATTATTAAAAATACAATTGTTCCTATTGGCAAATTATCCGAAGAAGCTCTAGAGGCTCAACATAAAAATATAAAATATTTTCGGGAACATAATACCCGCAAGACATCAAGAAAAAATTCAAATAAAGACCTATTAAATCGTCTTCTACTGGAGTCGGATCCAATTATTGCCCATTATAAAAAAAAAAAACATACGAAAAAAGAAAAAAAGGATTTTGTAGATATAAGAGACTATTTATTATTAAATGAAACATCCTACTTATCAGATTCCAACTCAAACACTTGTTCTGATGATAGTGAAGCTGAAGTAGTATAGTACGTACACATATTATTTAATAACATATTATCTATGTTAATTTATTAATTAATTAATTTATTCATTTTATTTATTTCTAGGTAAAATAAAGGAATTCTCTTAAGGATTCCTAAGTTTTAATTCCTCCTTGTGAAGATTTGAATAAGTAATGTATACAGTATTGTACTTTTTTTTTAATTTTCGTTAAAATTGTAAACTACGTTTTATGCAGTAAAAAAACATAAGAATTTATTAAAACATAAGAGTTATCGCAATTAAAAAAAAATTTTTTTTTAATAATTAAAAAAAAAATTTTTTTTATATACCAATCGATTCGCCTTTGCATTTTATTTCAAAAAGTATTAAGGTACTTTACTCGAAAATTTCATAATTTAAGAGTTATGACTTTTTTCCCGAATTCCCATATACTCGACACACTGTGCCACGGGACAACAGAGACGCTAACATCCAAATCCCCCACAAAAAGGTTGTTCGTTATTTAGGCGTACACCTAGACTTTAAGCTAAATTACAACGATCACGTCAACACGCAAATTGTCAAGGCGCAAAAAGCCTTCGCAGCCAATAAAAGATTATTTTACTCAAAAGACCTCGACGCAGGAGTCAAAATCCTATGCTACAAAATGTTAATAAAACCAATAATCTTCTACGGCTTCCCCATCTGGTTTAACATAAGCGCCAGCACCATGGAGAAAATCAGACTCATGGAGGGAAAGTGCCTTAGAGCATGCTTAAACACATATAGAACGCCCGAATCCAACTATACGAAATATATAAGTAACCACAACCTTCTGCTCAAAGCCCAAATACCCAGGATAGATATACATTTATTAAAACTAGCCAGAAACCACTGGGCCAACACACGTAAAATACACAATAACAGCTTAATATTCAGTTCTACATACCCCAACCCACTATACCACGAATACACGAGACACACAGGCTACATACCGCCAGAAGCATTCTTACACCTAGACAGCACAGGACTCATACAAAACACACACGGACACCCAATAATATATCACTACAACAGAAAAACCTACAACAAAACATTAACATACAACAACAACTGCAGCATAAACGACACAAACATGCGTTTCCGACACAAACTTACAAAATACGATACAGAAGACGACCACAGAGAAGACACAGAAAAATACTGGTGGCTTGACGAACCACCATAATTAGTGCAATAGTGACGCCAAAGCCCGATAGATTAAGAAATCCAAGTAGTATTAGCAGTAACTGTAAGCGTAAGATTAAGTTAAATGTAAGTTCGGACCTGGCTCAGGTTTAACACTAAAAAGTGTTAAACAAATCAGTAATTACACAACAAAGTGTAATTCATTACCCTAAATAACGAAATCCCCACACACCAAAGATTTATGTACAGACTATTCACCCGTGCCCGCTGTACATAAACATCCCCGCTAGCTTTTAAGAAGATTTATATCTTAGCAATACGCATCATTCGTGCAATAAGTGCAAAAAAAAAGCATGCCAACCCCGCAAACAGCGCGTGACCGGACCGCCGGTCCTTTTGTTTAGTCTTTAAAGTTATTATTCCGTTATACTTTTTTTTTGGCGTTTAAGTTTATTGTTCCGCACTGTAAATATGTATATATGTTTGTTTGTTTGTTATCTGGCACAATAAACGCTTTGTTGAAAAAAAAAAGTTGGCACAGCGGTTAGGGCGTCGGACTATGGAGCGGATACGCTGGTGTTCGAATCCCGTCGGGGGGAAAGTTTTTTTTCCATACGTCATCTTTATTTTTTCAATTTCTTATATGGTTTATTCATGTGATTTTAACAATATTTTTTTAATGTTTTAAAAATATTGAGATAACATTTTTAACTAAAATACATTATCTATTGCAGTATCTATTATTTCCTCTATTCTCTAATTGTATATGTTCATCATTGCGGTCCGGTTTAACATTGTTAATATTAAAATTCATTAATCTAGTGTCTAAGCCTTGCGTCTTCAGAAATTAGGGAGGAAATAAGAAGAACTCTGAATAAATAACACGCAGCAAAGTATTGGTTTTTGTCAAATTGAGAGAAAAGGGCTACATACTACCACTATTTTGAAAGTGAGGTATCAGGTACAAATAAGCCTAAGCCATTCCTCTTTATGGTAAGGTACATGAGGAAGTAATTCCCGTTTATAGTTACTTGAATGAAAGACTTGTTCTGTGGACATTTATGATACGGATCAGGAAGTTCATTATTTTTGGTGGGATGCAGAGGCAATTCATAGTATACTAGGTCAAAAGTACCAGCTCCTACACAAACAAGTAGACAACAAAACCTTTCCAAAAATTGGAAACAATTGGAACTGCAAAAAGACTCCATTTCAAACAGTATCCTCGGTAGATACTCTTGATTTTCCGGAAATGACAGAAGTAGATTTAAAAATTCTTTTCACGGAATCTTACCAATTTTCACAAGCAATTTCATATCTGGCAGAAATCGTGGACGAACACAATAATATAAATATTAATTTATTGCCTAATCCAAGAAAATAGTATCATTAAATTCGAAGTAAAATCGGAGTGATATAAATAAAAGTTAGTTAAAAATGTTACCTCAATATTTTTAAAACATTAAAACTGTAGGATTAAATTCTGAATCGGTTGGGAACTAAAATAATTTATTCGAACTAATGTTACACGCGTTAAAATAATAAACTAAAACGGTTACAACTTCCGCTCGCTACGACACGCTCCGCTCGCTTCGACGTCAACTCTACAACTCTGGGCATTTTTTGATGAGTCCTCCCGCCCCTACCGACCTTTCCCGAACACCCTCGACTTTCGCCAAATGTCCCAAACGCTCTCACTTTTATGACCCTTTCAGGCCCCACGCTCGGTCCCTAAAAATACGTGCTCAGGTAAAGCACTAAAACTACCCTAAACTATAAACCTACGCCTGGCAAGGTTAGCATGAATAACTGCGATACTACAAAACAATATAATTAAAATCACATGAAAAAACCATATAAGAAATTGAAAAAATAAAGATGACGTATGGAAAAAAAACTTTCCCACCGACGGGATTCGAACACCAGCGTATCCGCTCCGTAGTCCGACGCCCTAACCGCTGTGCCAACCGGCGATGTTGTAAACGTTACGAACATTCGGGTATATACCGCACAAAATACAATCCATTTTTTCTCTTAAAACATTTTTTAGGTCAAACACTTACTTGTTTCAATGTAATAATGTTTAAAATGACTTAATATATACCTGCGATAAAACCAACAAGTGTAACTTTCCTCCTAATAGCAGAAACGGCGAAAAAATTCGGTTTTTATTGTTTTTTGACGATGATGTCCCACAACAAAAAATCTAAAAAAAATTGACGACACTGCCTGTTATAGTACTTTAACAAGGAACTAAACAGTAGAATAGCATGTTTTCACATTTTTGAGAAATCTGCATTTTTCCGATTTTTTGGAGGTTTTTCATTTTTTTACGACCACAGTTTGTAACAAAAAAGTCTGAAAAAATTATCAAAAGTCAGCCTTAGAATCCAAAATATGTGACATTTTTTCAGAATTTTAGGGAGCATCAGAGTGCGGAAAATACGCGGAGAAGCGCGAAATCTAATTTTACCCTGTAACTAACCTCATGGGCAAGATAGGGGGTTGAAATTTTACTCAGAGGGGTTTTTCTTAGTCAGCTTTTGAATTGTTCATTAATCATTGAAAAACCTCTAAGGGCAGTTTTGACCATAAATCGGATAGGCCCTTTTAAAAGGATCTGATGTCTACGTTCAACACTCGTCATACTTTCTGTTTAGTTAATATTTTAATGTTTGTAAAAAGTTTACCGATTTTCATCTCGAAATCTTTTTTCAATTTGCAATTGTTGGCTCTTCTCCGTGGATAACAGTCGATCTTTTATACGATGGTCCAAAATCATGCTAACTACCAAATAATTCGTAGTGGCAGCAAAGTTAAATCTACTTCCTAGCTCGACAATTAACGCAATTATATAACGCAATTTTTCCTGAGTTTTCATTACATGTCATCTAGTAGCTGTCTAGAAGCTGAAGTCGTTTGGTCGATTTATAAAAAAAGTTATTCTGATTTAAAGTGTCTGCCATCAATTATGAGACTGACTGCATAATGTATAACGAGAAGCGGCCGCACGTTTCTCGCTAAACAACCTGCGCTATCTCCATGTTTATAATTGCGTAGTGTGAAAATGGTTTACTGCCTTTTTGGTTCGTTATCTCGACCATTTCTTCTAAAAAGTGTACTTCCGTACAATGGGACAGTAGGGCTCTCATCAGCGAGCTAAGGTTTATGACCGGCTCGCCTGCACGCGCCCACTTAGGTCACCCGCTCTGAGTATTTGATCTACCTGCACGCGTATGCGGTTTGCTCTTCCCTCCCCATCGAGCCCTCGAGTTATTCATTATCGAAAAATATAAAAGTCTAAGACAATCTATTCTCAGGTTAGTTAGCTCAGATTCTGTCAAACAGTTTTTCTCAGCTTACCAGAATTCAGTCTTTTGACCTTTGGTGCGAGTACCAGTGTAGCGGCCTGTGCAAAGAGCACGCCGACGAACCGCCAGCATACACTGTAGACGCGGCGGCGACCGTCCTCAGAGAGCCGCAGAGAAACACGCGGAGATCGGTTCCGAGGGCGGTCGTCGTTTGTTAAACAATCGACTGACGAGAATGAGAATTGGTCAGCCGAATGTATTCGATCATTCATTCGCTCGCGAACATCGGTCCGGTACGGTCGACAGTTCACAACCAGCAAACTGAACACAATGGAAGTAGGCAACGTAGAGATAGGTGCAGTCGTTGCGTGTAATGAGAATTCTCCTTCGGTGGAAGTGGACAATATTCGCAGAAGTACCGTTTGGAAATGGTTTACCAAAACTGGTAAAGAGGAGTGCCTTTGCAATCTTTGCAAGAAGATATTCAAATGCAAAAGATCAAGTACGACATCACTGAAACGGCACGTGGAATGCCAGCATAGTGATGCATATTTTACGGACAGAGATGAAAGACTTGACGATCAGGAACAAGTCAAGGAACAAATAGTAATGCTGCAAAGTAATTCTCCAAGGGCGAAAGAAATTACGACAGCTATTGCCGAGATGATGAGCTCCGATTGTCAGCCATTCTGCGTAGTAAATGATAGCGGATTCAGGAAAGTTGTGAAAGTACTAGAGCCGCGGTACAATTTGCCAAGTCGTACAACTTTCTCAGAAAACATCGTACCCGCAATGTACGAAAATGAAAAGAAAAGGTTGGAGACGCAACTAGAAAAAGATATGGAAAATGTAAGTAAAAATATTTTGTTTGAATGATAATAGTGAAATATGCTTTTTTTTTAAATCTGTAACTAATCTTTGTAATTTTTTTAGACGGAATCCTTTGCTTTCACGACGGATGGGTGGACTTCGAGATCGAATGAAAATTACCTGTCCGTTACGGTGCATTATTTGGATGGAACCTTCAACATCCAAAATTTTACGTTAAAAATATCTAACGTCACCGAAGCGCACACCAGCAAACACTTAATTCTTTTCTGAAGAACACGCTGGCAGAGTGGAATTTGGACAACGCTAAATTTCAAACGTATTTTGTGACAGACAATGCTGCGAACATCGTGAAGGCTGTACGATTAAGCCCTACATGGCAGCGAATTCCATGTTTCGCTCATACTTTACAGGTAAAAAAATGTTAATAAGCAATTATTTAACGAAGTAGAAATTATCTCAATGAACAATACGTTTTAACGCCTAAATGTAACAACTTCTTTTTTAATTAGTTATCAAAGATGCCATCAATCGAATCGATCGAAGAAGCAATCGAATCATTGCATGCATTTGCAATTAAATATGGAAAACCTAAAGAAAGAAGAACATCACTATTGTCGGAAAAAGTAGAACAGATGTGTTTCTTATCAGCCAATAAGAAACCATAGTTTGTACTGCAAAATCTCGTATCACTTTTATCATTTATATTGTTATTATTTTTAGAGCATTATTATTATTGTTATTATTATTAAAATTATTATTATTTTCCAGAATACGAGAAAAGAGGAGGCGCCGACTCCAGCGTACTACGCTAACGATAACCTTGCGGCGAAGACCAAACGGACTCGTAACGGAACGAGAGAACGTTTTCCACCTGCACGCGAAAAAAAATTATTAGTATTTTTGCGTAGAGTTAAATTACTGTAATAATTGTGACTGCTTTTTCTGTTTGCGAGGTTGTGTGCACGTATCATTAAGATTAGTGTATTATTGTTATTGTTGTTGTTATTTTTATTGTTATTTTTGTTATTACAATTGTTATCATCATCATTGTTATTTATCTATTTGTGATTAAATTATTTATTATGTAACAGACCTGGCTGCGCCAGGCCTGTTCCGAGCCGAACACGGCCGACGGATACCGAGATCCGCCAGCACCCGCGAGCGCCCCTGCGATCCCCGCACCACCGTACCGATCTTGGTGGGAACCGGAACCCGCCATGATGAAATACCGTCGCGCCGGATACAGGACGACGCCGGAAAAGTCGGCCGCGATCCGTACCGCACCGCACCCCCTCGCCTGGCAAGACGAGAGAGACGAGCCGGAAAACGCTCTCTTCGGTTCTCCGCCGTCATAGCGATAAGACGTACTTTCTCTAGCCGCCGATACCGACCGCCCGATCACGACCGGAATCGTCCTTCGCGACGCCGAGAAGCCGCACGTAAGCTACGACTCGCGAGAGTATATTTTACCCGCGGAAATTGTAACCGCGAGTGTGCCGAAATTTCCGCGCGACCCGCGAGTCCAGAATACGCCGCTGCGTACGGCCATGACCCCGCCGTGATACGACACGCGCGCGAGACGCGAATCGCGACCGCCGACCACCGAGATGCGAAGCCGGGACGGTGACGAACACTTGAGAGACTCGTGCCGTTAATCTCTCGTTCCCGACCGCCCGTATCCTGCCGTAACCCTCGCGTTATCCCGCCGCGAACCTTGGCACGGCGAGCCAAATCCGGCCGCGAGGAACCGTTGTACGAGATCCGCCGGGAAACGGACTCGTTACAAGTGTATAGCAGTCCTCCATCAAATGTCCAGGCTTTTTACAGTACCTGCATTGTTGATTTCTTTTACTCTCATAGGATTGTGGAATATTTCTTACTTTAGTTGTTATATTTCCATTATTTCCAAAACGTGTATTTGGATTTTTGTTCTCTCTCCTGAAGTTTTTCATTTCTTTCCCTGTTCCAGTCTGATAGGCATTTATCACGGTGTCCAGGCCTTCATCTTTCCTCTTTTGTTTTATTCTTCCTTCTTCAGTAATCAGCTGCTTTTCTATTTCTTTGAAAGTAAAAACTTTATCATCTAGTCTGTAAATAGTTTGTACTAGATTATCATATTCGATAGGTAATTTTCTTATTAATTGAAAACATGTGAGTATTTCTGGAATTTCAAACCCTGCTTCTTGGATTCATTACATTTTCTCATTCACTCTTCGAGAAAATATTCCTATCGTCTCTTCATCTTGATTGAATTTGAGATCATAAAGCTCATCTACAAGACCAGCTAAGCTTGCGCGTGATGTTGGTTCAAAATTAGTTTTTAAATTCTCCCAAGCTTCTCTGCCATCTAGAGTATTTGCAATTAGATTTTGAAATTGTCTTTCTATACCTTGATATATCGTTGTGTATGCTTTATCTTTCCTTCTTTGATAGTCGCGCTTTTCTCGACCCGGCGCGTCGTCCTCTGGTGGCTCTGTGACTCCCGTTATGAATTCCCATGATCCTCGATCGATCAGCAGCACTTTCATGTCCACCTTCCAACTATTATAGTTGTTCGAATTTAGTTTCGGAAAACTAGGGAACGATACTGTATGTTCCTCCATTTCAATTTCACTTATTTTCAAGAAGCCTTTCACGTTTCATACCTTATATTCCACGGCCCCAGAATTTATAATTTCTAACCTCACTCGAAGCCACGTGTGCATGGGCCCATAACCAAATTGTTGGGTTATGTTCAAAAAGAAATGCGTGGACATCGGTGATGGTCGCAAACAGACCGAATAGAGAAATTTATTTCAACATAAAATATAACCTGCATAATCACTACTGTTGATTAGCACCATAATAACTGAATATACTCAATGTGTTTTTACATTTTGATCCTTTCACAAAAATATGTCGAAACGATAACGACGCCAAAGTCAAGAACGAAGAACGCAGAGAGATCTGCAAGACACATCATTTAAGAACAGAGAAAAACGGTTCGCGAGAACAAAGACGGCGGCGAGAGCCGACAACACCCGATAATACCCGACATCGACGATTCGTCTATAAAAACGCGCTACATTTGAAAAGCGACCTGTAACGCAGCAAACGAATGTAACCTCTCACAATTTTTAATCAGAATAATATTGTTAATACAAATAAGTTGTCGAGCTTATTCCGACGAAAATGAGTCCAAACACGACATCATTTGGACTATCTTCAATGAGATCGTAATTTTTATCGTAACATTACGTATCAATGAAAATTGTTCGGTCACACTCGAATTTGAACTCATTTTCATCAGGAAAATCCCATCAATTCACTCGTCACAATTTCATGAAGGTACATTGAAAAATCTAAAAGTTCAAACTTTCATTCGTGCGCGATTCATCATCTGCTTACATTGTATGCCGTTTGTCAGTCGCTGGGTCTTCGACGTTCGGCGCTCCTCGGGTGTCGTCGGATCTCGTCGCCGTTTACTCGTCGAGCTGGCCAAAGTTATCCGAAGATTTATCCGAAGATTTATTCGAAGCATTCGGATAAATCTACGAATAAAAAGTACTAGATACAGTCCAATTTGTACCGTGTTTAGTGTCATTTTAATCAGAAGAATGCCACGAATTAGTCGGTGCAAGTTCCGTTAAAAAATAATTAAAAATAAAGAAGTTTTGCAATTGGATTTGTAGTTGTTTCACACCGATACTTCGTGACTCTTCGAGCTCGGAACGTCAAAGACCAGCGACCGACCAACAGCCTACAATGTAAACAGATGAAGAACCGAGTATTATCGACAATTTAAAGTTTTATATTTTGAATACGGATAATGTTATTAATACGAATAAGTTGTAGAGCTTATCCTGATGAAAACGAATCGAAATACATCGTTTGGACTATCTTCAATAAGATTACAATTTTTATCGGCAAAAATTGGGACACCTCCCCCCCCCCCCCACCCGACCCTCCTTTCGATAGATGACCAACGTCATTCTATTAGGTTTGACATGCTGAACACGAAATGTACGTTTCATTTTTGGCGCAAATGAATAGTTTTCGAGATATTCGTGAAAATCTACCGCTACTGTTAAAGCAAACAGTTAACTGGTCCGCCTTCCACACACGAGCATTACAGTAAGAGTGGGGAGGAGATACGCGAGTGGTGCGATAGATGGCACGCGTGCATAAGCAGGTCTGTTTGACTGGGTAGCGTGGGGTTTTGCGCCTGTCTCTCGCCCCCCCCCCCTCTCTTCTTGGTGTGATCTCGTCGTGCATGGACGTGTTTTGCGTATCGCAGTTTATTGCGAGGTATACTGTATTTCCTTTTGCCTTTTGTTTAAAGCGTTTTATCATTGCATCACCGTGTTCTGTGAGTTGGTGTGAAGCGAGCGAGGTTGACTGCCTTTGTAACGTGCGAACTGGCGTTGAGCCGTGTGGCACATACGTCTGGTTAATCAAAACTGAAAACATTAACAGCTACTACTACATGGACCCTGCGTATACCTATGCATCCGTGATCGCACGCCGCAACGTGTATACAGCTTAGGTCCCCAACTTTTCTACTCCTCAGTGAAGCGGTGAGCAAGTAACGTATACTCTGGCTCACGAAAGTGTTCGTACGCCCTTTAAAACAGTATAACTCTTTTCAAATTAGACCAAACCACTTGACTTTCTTGATAAATTAGAAGAATTGGTTTTCCGAATGACGTGTAAAAAAAGTTTTGGAAAAATTGCAATTGCTGAGAATTATAAGAGCAAATAAAAAAGGCACTTTCAAAAATTGTTCTTTTTCAAGCCTGTAATGAAAATTTAAAATATGCGTTTTGTAGATGTATGCTATACACATACTGAAAGTTTCATCCAAATCGGTTGACACTGATAAAAACGGCACGCATCGAAAGATGTTAAAATTCTGGATTTTAAACACAAACTGACCAACAGTCGTTAAAAACTGCAATTTTCGCCACTTTAACTATTTGTAGCTCGTGTCTCTATTAATCGATTTCGATGGAATTTTCAGCACACAAAATGCATATTTTAAATTTTCATTACAGGCTTGAAAATGAACAATTTTTGAAAGTGTCTTTTTAGTTGCTCTTATAATTCCTAGCAATCGCAATTTTTAATCGCAATATTCGAATAACGAATAAAGATAAAGTATCTTTTATTCGAATCGATATTTAAATAATTTTTTATCAAAGTAATGCCCAACTCTGCTTGGAAGACATTTGAGCAAAGACGCGTCGCGCAGTGAGATTGACGGCTTTGAACATTAATCATTTCTGTGGTGGGACGAGGAGGGAAATGATTCTTGCACAATTACGTAAGGAAAACTTGCTTAAACCGTTCCAATTTGTTAGAAAGCTTGCAAAATTGAAAAATGGAATAATTGCTTGAAAAATGCTTGAAAAATTTTGCCAAATACTTTACGTCGTTGAATACATAGTAATTTTTGAACATAATGTGAACAATAGCATTTGTTGTTGGTGTTCACTTTTAACACAAAAGAGTGGATTCGTCAGGGGATCTCAAAAAAGAGAAGCAATTTTTTTTATGAAAAGTGCTATCTTTAAAATGTCTGACTTTAATGTTGATGGTCATTTAGGAAGCAATACAAATTTACGAATTTCTCGTCCTAATCCACTGTGCGCCGTGGTCGCGACCAAGCTCGACTGAGCTCGCCGCAAATTCTTCAAGAGCACGAGCGCGAAAGTCGACGAAATTCGACTGCGTTTCAAACGATACACGGTGGTTCGAAACCGTGAAACACGAACTGAAGTCAAATTTTCAATGTCGTTGAAATTTTAACTATTCTATCCTCTAGGTGACACCGAATTTTTTTCTAGACTGCTATAAAGAACGAAAAAAGAAGGATGAAGCTGAAATGGGCGTAGTTGGCCTCACTATATTTTGTGATGGATTAGAAATAGTTAAAATCTACTCATTTAGTATTACGGCGTCGCTGGTAAGCTCATCGAGAAGCGACATAATGAAAGACGGAGTGTAATCGTAGACCTCCTCCTTGGTCCGCGGAAAAGTACGGGATCTTCGTCCTGCCTGTCGGAGGGATGGTCGCGAAAAGTCGGGCGTATCCGGCCTCGATGGGTGGATTTGGTCCACTTGCTCTTCCCCAGCTTCTCTTTAATGCACTCACTTGATATCTTCTAAGTTGCGCGGTTTCTGCCGTCGGATCGCGACGGAAATCGCGACGCGGAAAAAGACGCGGCAAGAAACTTTAACGAGAAGAAAGCACGGAGCGACGGAGCGTGGAACGTATGCAGAAGAGGCTCTCTCCGCCAGGGAAGGGCCCTTAAATAGTCGTCAAACGGCAGACGTGGTCTTACGTGATTGGATTAGGATCGATCACATGATCCTAGGAAAGACGCACTTAGGGATTCATACTGTGGATATTTACTAGTAATTAGCACGAACAAGGACTCCGCGGCGACAACAACGTATGATCTCAACGTGACTCTAAACATGACAGAAAAAACCGTAGAAACAATTTTTTTTGTATTCTGTTTGCAGAATGAAGCGGATAGCGAAGCTTGCCATGGAGAATACGTCAAGCCGTCTCCAAATATATGAAGAGGCAGGGGCAGCAGAAAATGTGCAACTTGTCGAAGAAAAGCAAACAACGGTCGAGCCATCCACGATGGAAAATGTAACGCCGTCGTCAAGTGGACAAGAAAAGGAAATATTACGGAATACCTCTTCTGACGCAGGGCATAGTCAAGAAATGACAAAAAAATAGCTACACGTGAAAAAACCATCAAAGAAATTCTCAAGGATGAAGAGGAGGTGCAGGCCCACCAGCTCGTCGTGGAAAGAGAAACGACGGTCGACCCACAGGAAGGAATGTGTCTTCCGGACGGATCTCTCAGCATTGTGGACATTCGTCATATTTTTCAAGAAATGAAGCGCATAAGCGAACATTCCGAAACATTAGATTGTTCGATGGAACATTTGAACATAATACGTATGAAGAGAACGGGGTTGGAGACCACCCTGACCATGAAATGCATGATGTGCGATTATAAAGCCGATATGCATAGTCAACCTGATGATCCTCAGGTCATGGATATCAATCGGAATGCAGTGGCAGGAACAATTCTCAACGGAGGCGGCTACGCACAAATGGAAGGATTCATCACTGCCATTCATGTCCCCGGTATGTCAACGAACAGATATAGCAAATGCCATGACGACATCGTGGAGAAATTAATCCGTACTGCGGAAGCGGAAATGGTAGCAGCGGCTGAAGAAGAGAAAAGACTAACCGTTAAAAGAGGCGACGTGTTAGCATGTGGAATTCCACACATTCCCGTCGTGGCTGACGGAAGTTGGATGAAGCGGTCCTACCGTACAGGAAAGTACAATTCAATGTCTGGTGTCGGCGTGATAGTAGGCTATCACACGAGGGAAGTTCTATTCATTGGAGTACGAAACAAAACGTGCTCCATTTGTTTGAACGCGGCGAAAAAGGAAGAAGAGCCGCGGCAACACGCATGCTTCAAAAACTGGGGCAGAAACCAGCCGTCCACCAGAATGGAGAGTGACGCCATCGCAGAAGGTTACAATACCAGCGTGGAAAAACGTGGATTGATTTATTCGACATTAATTGCTGACGGCGACAGCAGTGTCTACAAGAAAATTCTCGACTGTGATCCATATAAAACATGGATGATCCGCGTGAAGAAAATTGAATGCACAAATCATTTGTTGCGCAACTTTTGCAACAAAATGAAAGATGTTGCGAAAAAGGCTCCGCCCGGTCACTACAGGCAAGCCGTAGAAAATAATATTCGGCGGATGCGCTCGGGGATGATGAAAGCTGCGGAGTATAGATTCGAAGAGAATCTGCCGATGGTACAAAAAATAAAAAATTTAGGCGACGATATAATGAATATGCCCAGCCACGTGTTTGGAGAGCACAAACACTGTAGTAAAATAGGATACTTCTGCGATGGAACCGTGAAGAAGGATGAGCAGGATATTGTTCCAGAATTGTTGAACCTTGGAGTTTACCAGAACATCCAAGATATCATCCGGTCACTGTCAGCGCACGGAGAAAGCATCCTCTATCGAAGCAACAACAACACAGTGGAGAGTTTCAATAATATTGTTGCAAAATATATTGCTGGAAAAAGATTAAATTTCGGCCAAAGAGGATCTTACGCGGCAAGATGTGCTGCTGCTGTGATCCAGTACAATACGCAAGAAGTATTATCTCGTCTACAACGGTCCATGGAAAAGAAGCCGCCTCTACTTTTAACACAGATGGAAGAACGGCACAAAAAGAAACGACAACTCGAGCAACAAGCTCAACAAAACAGGACGACGAGAAACACAAGAAAGCAGTTCGGCGCAACACAAGATTCCGATTACGGACCAAATGCCCACAAGGCAGATATGGACGAATGCATGTTTAATCTGCAAAAGGAAAAGCATATGGAAATGCTAAGCGATTGGCAGAAAGATAGAGAGACGATTGAACAAGAAACTATTGGACAGGCCAAGAACAGAAAGTGGATGGCGTACAGAACTAAACTTTTGACAGTGTCCAACTTCCGCGCCGTGTGCCAAAGAAGGAAGACAACGCTATGTTCGAAATTAGTGCGGACATTGCTATATCCACGCCTGCTAGACGTTTCTGCTGTAGCGTATGGAAAGCAGAATGAAGACATAGCTCGCGAAGAATTGTCCAGAAAGGAAAACATCGAAATTAGACCATGTGGTCTTTTTATCGATGCATCGATTCCCTATTTGGGAGCATCGCCAGATGGTGTAATCGATGACGACGGCATTGTGGAGATAAAGTGCCCACAAACTGCGGAAAATGTTATGAATAAAAGCCACGCGTACTTCTACCAAGTACAAGGGCAATTACATATCACTGCCAGAAAGTACTGCCTCTTCTGTATATGGACGAGGAAAGGTATAAAGTCCATTAAAGTTGACAGAGACGACGAAATTTGGCAACATAAAATGGAGCCAAAATTGACGCGCTTTTATATCGATTGTATGCTGCCGGAAATAGTCGACAGCAGACATACAAGAGGCATGCCCATTCGGGAACCTCAATATATTCTCGAAGCCAGAGAAAGTACAGAGATAGAAAAGTGGAAAAAATATTAAAGTATTATGCCACGTCGGGATACACCCAGTAAGCAAAATGCTATGAATCTGCCACTAAAATTTGACTGGGAAGTGCCATCTATCTGCCGCCGCATTACCATATGTATTCCAGTAGAAAGTCTGCCACGCCATATTCGTGCCAAACTTTCGCTTCGATCAGCCTTCGTTATAGAGGGCAGGTCCGTCGCAATAAGAACGGGGTAACCTTGTTCTGAAAGTAAATATCAGGAAAAATCGGAATAAACGACAAGAGGGAAAATTGAATTTACAAACGTATTTATTTTAATCTTAATCTATTTTTATTTTACATATATTTGTATCATATTATTTATTTGTTTCATATTTATAATCTTAAGAAAGAATACGAATAGACAATAAAATTAAAAAAAATGAACTGTACAAGTTACATGAAGGAAATAAAAATGATATAAAATTCAATTATCATAACAAAACTGTTATAAAATAAAAAAAAAATATTCAAATCTTAAAATAATGTGCAACGAGACGTATGTGTCTCGTTGCGAGCGAGTTTGTACCTTGGCCCGCACCAATCACCGGCTAGGACCAGCCGCGTGCCAATCCGCGAATCCAGCCCGGGCGCGGACCAATCGCCGTGTGCCGAAGATTCGCGAACGAGCACACGAGGTCCGCGTTCGGGCTATAAAGATCGCGACGAAACCACCCGAGAGCGGAGTTGGTCTGGAGCAGCTCTCGGGCGAACACCCGAGCCCAGATCCTCTCGCAGCCGCGCAGAATCGTGCTAGCCTCGGTTTACTATCGGGCGAACACGCCGAAGCGCTGGGATCGGCCGAGGCTTACGTGGGTTTACGTCCCATACGTCGAAACCGAGACCGCGATCAGGTTCTGGGAGGCAGTCGATCGACGGCCTGCTCTTTTCAGAGCACCGTAGATTCGACACTCCGGACCGTCATCCCCACTCCTCGGACCCGTTCCCGCATCCCGCGCTCCCGTCCGAGATTCCGCGTCGCGCTCCAGACGTTCAGTCTCCAACCGACCGCAGCAGCGTGTGGAGCTCGCCTCACGGTATACTACCGGAGACGAGCGACCTCGCCGGTTTCGAGTCGTAGGCATTAGGTCTACGTCTGTGCCTACGTACTCGGGCCGCGGCCGCGCGGGGAATGCGGCCTCCGGCAATATTTAAAATAAAGTATAGTTATTTTCTTTTCCTTAAACCGAGCATTTTCATTTAACCACCTCGTTCCCCTCCCCAAAGAACCCTGGTCGCTGAGCCAATCCGGGGAGGGCTCGCACGCCTCGCGGCGCTTCCCGCGACGAGGCGTGTACCGTTACAAATGGAAATAAAACCATCGAATGGAAAATAAGGTGTAGGGATGCTTAAGAAGAGTTTAATTAATATATATTATATAATGTAGGTCATAGGTTATTAATAATATATTTATTTATTTATTTTTGCTATGCTTCCTCTTATCAGCGGACACGGACAGCACACCACTCTTGAAGTTTCTACTTCCTACAAACAAAAAGGGCCTTACATTAGGACGTGATATGGATATGTGTTCTGTTCTCATTGTACAATCGATATATTTCGGAGAAAAAAAATTTTTTTAATTCTAGGATAATGTATATACTCACTTTGCCATTTCCACTTATGAGATGAAATGTCTTCAATTATAACTACCCAGTTGGCCAAATGCCCACTCGACCAAATCGAGTGGAATGTGTGCTGCACACATTGCGAGCATAAGACATGTATTTTGTACCAAACCCTGCTCGAAGCTGAATTTGGTCCTCATGTGATATGATTTTGGCACTGAAATTTGTCGCCAAATTCCTAGTAGAATGCGGATACAGATGGATTTCACAATCCATGCGAAGTCTCCACGTAAAATTCCATGCGGAATCATGTGGTCTTTTCGAGCCAAACTGTGCCTTCGATATAGAGGGCAGGTCCGTCGCATTAAGAACGGACGTAACCTTGTTCTAACAGTAAATATCGGTAAAAATTGAAGTAAATCTTCCTGTGTAGGGTGGGAAAAGGTATTTTATATAAGTTTCAATGCGTAATAAAGATAAAGGGATGCGTAAACACCACAATGTGTCGTGAAAGACAAAGTGCCGTGTTGTGGAAGGCGAAGAGCGTACGTGCGAGAAAGAGAGAGAGAGAACGAGCGCGAAGACTCTGCTTGCGAGAGAGAGCGCGAAGAGTGTGCGAGACAGAGAGAGCACGAGGAGTGTGCGAGAGAGAGAGAAAAGAGCGCGAAGAGTGTGCGTGCGAGAGGAAGGACTAAACGTCCGGAGCGCGACGCAGGATCCCGGGGGGGAGTGCGGGACGCGGGAACAGGTCCGAGCGGTGGGGATGACGGTCCGGAGTGTCGTACCTACGGTGCTCTGACAAGAGCAGGCCGGCGATCGACTGCCTCCCAGAATCCGGTCGCGGTCTCGGTTTCACGTATGGGACGTAAACCCACTTACGCTTCGGCCGATCCCAGCGCTTCGTTGTGTTCGCCCGATAGTATACCGCGGCTAGCACGATTCAGCGCGGCTGCGAGAGGATCTGGGCTCGGGTGTTCGCCCGAGAGCTGCTTCAGACCAACTCCGGTTTTGGCTGGTTTCGGCGCGATCTTTATAGCCCGAGCGCGGACCTCGTGTGCTCGTTCGCGAGTCTTCGGCACACGTCGATTGGTCCGCGCCCGGGCCGGTTTCGCGGATTGGCGCGCGGCTGGCCCGCACCGGTGATTGGTGCGGGCTAAGGTACAACTTGGCTCGCAACGAGACACATGCGTCTCGTTGGAATATGTTAGCCAGGAAGATGTTAGGGCAAAATGTTACCGAATGCCATTGGAGGCCATGAACGTTTCCAACGAATCGTCGACGGATGAAGAAGACGAGAACATATTGGGAATGTCCCAGTGGGTTATCGCTGTGCTGGTTCATTTTGAAACAGTATAATTTATTCCAAGTTGCACATCGTACATTACATATTTCTCGTGATATGATAAATTGTAATGTTATTATAGCAGACAGGATCTCGAAGTAAATACAGATGATAGATGATAGGCATCCAACCAAGCCTGTGATCCTAACTGTTCATGTTCTGTTATTAAGAATATAATATCCTTTTGTTTACCTTTTGTTCTTGGAATGGATATATTAATGAAAAATTATGTATGCAGACATCTAATTGAAGCTGATTTACTTTAGCTGCTAGCCAAGGATACGGCATTGTATCGGGATAACATTTCATTTCATTAATCAACTCATAATAATACTTTCATACGGGAAAGCTGAAAATGAATCTAATGTACCAAAACGTCTGACGTCAGCCGCCAAGTGGAGAAGACCGTGGACATTATAAGAATTAAAAGTTGGGCCATAGAACTTTTCACAACGACGAACAAATTGTTGCAAAGCTCCTTCTGCAAACTTTAAATATTTGCTAACAAAAACCTGTGAAACCATTATTCTTATGGCACTGTGCAGAAACAAGAAGTGTCGATATACATTATCCTTCAGTACTCCATAGGTGACAACTGGACCAGTATACAAAAGAAATTGCAGAAATTCTATTGCTTTAAATTTGGAAAATAAATCTATTGATCTTGGACGCCTTGCAAACTCGGATGGACAATATTTATTGATCCTTCTCATTCTCTCTGAGATTGTGAAAATTTGTCGAGAAGATAATTTTGAAAATGGGGAATATTTGCCACACACCCAGGCAGATAACAATTTTTTAATGACACCTAGACATACGAGATGCATATACTCGAATGGCACCTGTGATACCATTCCTGTTGGCATCAAAGCTAATGGACTTTGACCATCTTTATGATGATCCTCATCGGAACACCTGGTATATTCTTCATCACTTCGTAAAGGATATGTAATACAATTGAAAACGTGACGACCTCTTTCCTATGTACCACAAACTTTGCACTTGGAATAAGGTCGATGAGACATATGGCCTCTGTGATGAAGTATAAAGGCTCGAGCTGGTGCATCAGCAATAAATCACCTTAATACGACTGGAACTTTTTTCTCGTGGAACGTAATGCCTCCATTTGACATTATCAAGTTTATGTCAGAGACAAATTTTTGAAGATAACTGTTACAATGCTTGGGTTTTTGGGTGCCTTTATAAATCCCTACTACAATGGGTTTACTATTTAAGATATTTACAATTCTGACTTGAATAGCATTTTGTTTATGTGTCACTTCTAGCAACGAATCATGTGGACTGAAGGAAGAGGACTGCCCTGAAACCTCCGTAACATCCGTAACAACAACAACAAAGAAAAGGAGCAGCCAAGCGAAGACGACCAAGCTCTATCTCTACGATGTCCACAACGAGGAGGACGCTCCTTCGCCACCTATCGACGCCGCCCCGCGAAAGTAAAGCATAATCCCTCCTCACGCGCCCCAAATATGTGCCCCCCCCCCCACACACTTTGTAAAAAAACACGCTTTTCCCATATATTTGCCACTGTATTAGTTTCTGCTTATGAATAAATGCAACAGTAAAAACTCTCTCTCTCCCCCCCTGAAACTACCCTTCACCTTTCCCTGCAGCGACGTTGTACCAGTACGGCAAGAGGACCGGTTGCCGCTCGTTCGTTCTCAATCAACGCAACAAATATCCTAATTCTACAGGCATTCTGTGCCCCTTAACTCTTTTATGCGGTGTTATATTGGGACGGCTAGTTGATGACACCCTCAAGTGTCTACCTGTCGAAAGGCCCAGAAGCTAGACCGCCGAAGGGTGTAACATTGTGGAAGGTCAGGTATATCGGTGAGACTATCCTGATGCAATGTTTTCATGAAACTTCTTTCAACACATTGGTGGCATTCTCCCGCTATAAATCACACCAAACATGCCATAATTTGAATTATATTTACTTTACAATATCACTAAAGTATCCTCACGAAGTTACAGCACTCGTCAACAAATTGTCATAATTTACCATCTTGTCATACCTTCTAGACGTATGTAAAACTTCGTAAGGATATTTTAATGATATTATCGGTACGTATGCAACTTCATTCGGAACAAATTCGTCGGAATTCCAGAAATATTTAATTTAATTTAATTTAATACAAAATGTTTGAGATTGGCTGAATGTGTCGGCAGCGTTTCCGCGCCGACGCGGATCGGCGCCCCGCAATTGGCTGGATCGCGGAGAGAAGCGAGATCAGGAATCGATTATTAGATCGCGCTCTAATTGGCCCGCGCCGACGAGACGGGTTACGATCGATTATCATCGTTTCGCCGGCTCGCTCGCTCGTCCAGTTCGTTTCTAACGCTCTATCAAACTATCTCGCAATCGATCTTGATCTCGACCTCTTGTTCGCGTGAGCGCTTCGCGTCTTTTTGACCGGTTTCGTGCTACAAGAGCTATCTACGGCTCCCGAAATAGACGGGAGATATCCACTTCAAGCTAACTGTTCAAACGTGTTTATTTGTGTTTACAAACTGTACAAAGTAATCGGTTATAGTTCGACGATCCTCACGGTGAAATAAAGTCGTTGTGTCAGTAAACCGCGGCTCTTTAGTGTTCGCCTTCCGATCCCAAACATTTGGTCCTTCGAGCCGGATCCAGTATACAGTCCACTAAAGCAAACGTTAAATATATCGTGAAAGATTTCGGTTGAATTCGCGAAGGAGACAATGGCTGACCTTGTCGACGAACAACGTACGCTCGCGCAGCGAATCTCCCGCGTCGCGATCAACCTTAAGAAGAAGGGTAAGGCGAACATTACTCTGGGAATGCTTCGGGCGGCTCACTCTTCGATCCAAGAATTCTGGGCTGACTTCTCCCAGGGGGATCTAAAAATAAGAAAAGCGGCTAAGAACGACGCCAAGTTGCGGGATAGCGCTTACATCGCGGAAGACGAATTCAGCGATGTACATACAACATATTTGGAGCAAGCTGGAGTTCTCCTCGACATGATCGCCGAATTTGAAACGGCGGCAGCCGTTAAGGTGCCCTCTGATTCGAACGTAACGCCCGGCGAGGCGACGTTTCAGAGGTCACGCGCAGTGTTGCCAAAGATGGCTCTCCCCACTTTCGAGGGTCACTACAAGGACTGGCCATCCTTCCGCGACTTGTTTACCTCTCTTATAATCAACGACTCTTCGTTGTCTCCGGTGGAGCGCCTGCATTACTTGAAAACATGCATGAAGGGCGAAGCCATGGCGCTTCTGAAGAACATTCGAACTACGAATGACAATTTCAACATCGCGTGGAACAAGTTGGAGGATCGCTTCAACAATCCCCGGCTGCTCGTTCAGGCGCAAATAAGAGCTCTATCTTCCGTAGCTCCGCTGCGCAAGGAGTCGGCCGCTGAGATAAAACGTCTCTTTAACGAAACGTTCGATGCCATTGACGCGCTTGAGAATCTTGGCCGGCCTGTCACTAATGCAGTCGACTGGATCGTCGAATTGACAGTCGAGCGATGGGATCGGCAATCGCGTCGGGAATGGGAGGATTCTCTCAAGCACTCCAAGGACCATCCTACGCTGGAACAGCTGAGGACCTTTATGGAAGGGCGCATACAAACGTGTGAAGCGCTCGAACCTCAGACGGACGAAGCGTCCGACGGGCGGAAAGCTCACGTGAAGTCCGCGAAGGTGCATGCGGTGTCCAGAGCTAGTTCGTCCGCGAAGGTCTGCGCATTGTGTCAGGGCAATCATTTTGTCTTGTATTGTGGCCGGTACCAGGCGAAGACTCCTGCCGAGCGGAAGGAAACAGCCAAGACACTAAGCCTGTGCTTCAACTGTCTCGGAAAGCATCCCGCGAGTGAGTGCACGTCTCCCAAGCGATGCCAAAAGTGTGAAGGAAAGCACCACACGACTATCCACGAGGCCGCACCATCCAGCAAGTCCATGAAGTCTCCGGAAGCCTTCGTGCAGCACGTCTCCATGCACGTGAGTCGCTCCTCCTGCTCAGTTCTCCTCAGTACAGCGCGCGTAGCAGTTTCAGGCCCACGGGGACAGGGCTGCTCAGCTCGTTCTCTTATTGACCCTGGCAGTGAAGTCTCCCTCATCACGGAAGCGCTCGCGCAGCGGCTCGGTGTCAAGCGGAGCCAAGCTCGAGTTCCGCTTCTCGGCGTCGGAGGTGCAAGGGCAAAGTTCACACGAGGAAAAACCACGCTGGTCATATCTCCTCCTGGCAGAGGAGAACTCCGCTTCCAGATCCCTGTCTATATCCTGCCTGAGCTCTCGCGATACCGGCCGTACAACTTACCTGCTCGAGTCGATTGGCCGCATATCCGAGGACTGGAGCTCGCCGATCCGGGGTACCACCTAGCCGATCCAGTCGACATCCTGATAGGAGCGGACTCCTACATCATCCTTCGAGAGGGGGTCAGACGGGGGCCGCCACACACTCCTGTAGCGCAGGAAACGGCTCTAGGTTGGATCCTCACCGGAGGCATCGACTCGGGAAACGCCGATGGGTCATCGAGCAGGGCGGAGGTTCCGGTCCATCACTGCAATATAGACCGCGAATTAATAGAGTTTCTCACCAGGTTCTGGGAGCAGGAGGAAGTCGAAACTTCGATTCCAGCCACCGCTGACGACAGGAAGGCAGAAAAGCACTTCCTAGACACTCACCAACGGCTTCCTGACGGACGGTTCATGGTGCGTCTGCCGTTTGCAAGGACACCAGAACTGGGAGACTCTCGCCTCATCGCACTGCGTACACTGGACTCGCTGAGCTCCAGATTCCAGCGTTCTGCCGAATTCCGCCAAGCTTACGGTGAATTTCTGGCAACCTACGAAGCTCTGGGGCATATGGCCGCGACGACGCATCCAATTTCCCGCGCAGGGTATTATCTCCCGCACCATGGAGTAATGCGGGAATCGAGCACCACGACGAAACTCAGGGTTGTCTTCAACGGCTCGAAGGCATCCTCCAACGGGAAGTCTCTGAATGAGTTTCTGCTTCGGGGACCTAACTTGCTGCCGAATCTCGCGGACATCCTTCTACGCTGGCGGCGGTACGCTCTCGTATTCACAGCGGACATAGAGAAGATGTACCGACAGATCATCGTCCATCCTGACGACCGGAAATGGCAGAGGATCCTGTGGAGGCCTGCAGGGAAAAGCAGCGTCGTTGACTACGACCTCAACACGGTCACGTACGGACTCACCAGTGCTCCATATCTGGCGATCCGATGCTTGCACCAACTGGCTAAGGTGGAGGCACAGCGTTTCCCCTTGGGATCTGGCATCTTACTCGAGGAGGTCCACATGGACGACGTCCTCACTGGAGCGGACACACCCTCAGAGGCTAAAGCCAAACAAAGGGAACTACGGGAGCTCCTCATGGCGGGCGGTTTTCCTCTGCGCAAGTGGGCTGCCAACGCGCCGGGTCTACTTGAAGGACTGTCCCGCGACGAGAGGAAGGGCATCGTCGAGTGGGACTCTCCCACGCTCCACAGCGTCCTAGGTATCAAGTGGTTGCCCTCATCTGATTGTTTCCAGGTCTCCGCTGTGAAGTCTCTACCGAGCTCGGGATTCACCAAGCGTGCAGTACTCAGCGGGACAGCGCAGCTGTTCGACCCACTCGGCTGGCTGGCGCCAGTCACGATCGTCGCCAAGGTGCTGATCCAGTCCCTGTGGCTACTGAAGGTCGATTGGGACACGCCACTACCGGAGAAGGAGGAAAAGCTGTGGCGACAGTTCCAGAATGGAATCCCGGAGCTGCAGCATCTCCAGGTACCGCGATGGCTCGGAACCAGCTCCTGCAGTTCGCCTCCCGAACTCCATGGGTTCGCTGATGCCTCCGAGCGCGCCTATGCTGCGGTGGTCTACTCCCGCAGCGTCAACCCGGAGGGAGTGGCGACGGTGTCGCTCATCGTCGCCAAGTCTAAGGTGGCTCCTCTGAAAAGGGTCTCGCTGCCAAGACTGGAACTCTGCGCCGCTTTCCTGCTGACCAGACTCGTCGAACACGTCGTCCGGGTGCTGGACTGGCCGTCCGTCGACGTACATCTGTGGTCGGATTCCGCGGTGGCTCTCAGCTGGATCCGAGGACATCCCACACGCTGGCCCACTTACGTGGCCAACAGGGTCGCCGAGATCCAGAGGATGGTTCCAGCGGCGAAGTGGCACCACATCCGGAGCGCGGAGAATCCGGCGGACTGTGCCTCCCGAGGGTTATCTCCGGCGGAACTACCGAAGTTCTCGCTGTGGTGGCGAGGACCCGAGTGGCTCGCCTCACCCGGTCCACTTCCAGAGGAAACCAGGTCAGAGGCAACGCACGAAGTAGAGGAGCACCAGGTTCTGCACGTCACCAGCCGGGAGAAGAGCAGTTCCTCGGAACTAGTCGAACGCTTCTCAAGTTTGAATCGGCTGCTCCGGGTCCTGGCCTGGTGCCGCCGATGGGTTCCTGGAAATCGACAAGGAGAGTCACTCATCACGGCAGCCGAGATTCGGACAATCAAACTCACCCTTCTACGGCTGGAACAGGCCCCAGCGTTCGCGGAGGACATCGCCAACCTTCGGAAGGGTCGATCGCTAGCCGCCAGAAGCCGGCTAGCCAAGCTGTGTCCAATCCTGGACAAAGACAGGCCGCGAACCTCCCATACGACCGGACTCATCCCGCGATCCTTCCTGACGAATCCTCCTTAGCTAGGTTGTGGGTCGATGCTGCCCACAAACGATGCTTGCATGGAGGAACACAGCTCACACTGGCTACGCTACGCCAGGAGTGCTGGATCCTCAAGGGTCGCCACTTAGTTAAGGCCTGCATCCATCGGTGCACCACCTGTATACGCTGGAAAGGCCAAACAGCCCCACCAAAAATGGGAAACCTTCCATTATCTCGAATAACGCCTAGTCGGCCCCTTTTTCAGATCAGGCATCGACTACGCAGGACCCATACACGTGCGAACCAGTCGGGGTCGTGGCAAGCTGACCTCGAAGGGATACATCGCGGTATTTATCTGTCTGGCCACCAGGGCTGTCCACCTGGAGGCTGTCTCGGATGGGTCCACCGAAACCTTCTTGGCAGCACTGCGGAGGTTTATCTCTCGGCGAGGCCGATGCGCAGAACTTCACAGCGACTGTGGTCGAAATTTCATCGGAGCCAACCACGAGCTCCGGACGCTACTAAAGCAATCCGTGGCACAGGGAGGTGGCCCATTCGCTGCAGCTTCCAGGGAGGGCATCACCTGGAAATTCAATCCCCCTTCCGCTCCACACTTTGGGGGCATCTGAGAAGCGGCCGTCAAATCGGTCAAGCACCACCTGCGGAGGCTCATCGGCGAACAGCGGCTTTCCTTCGAGGAGCTTGCCACGCTCCTGACTGGTATCGAAGCCTGTTTAAATTCTAGGCCAATACTACCGCTGTCCGATGACCCTGAGGATCCAGCAGCTCTAACTCCGGGACATTTCCTGGTCGGGGAACCGCTCCTCGCTATTCCTGAGCCCAGCCTCGAGGAATTGTCAGTCTCACGGTTATCTCGGTGGCAGTTGGTGCAGCAGATGCAGCAGCACTTTTGGAGGCGCTGGTCCCGGGAGTATCTGAATTCACTGCAACCGAGGGGCAAGTGGCGACGAGATCAAGCATGGGTCAAGGCCGGGTCCCTCTGCCTAGTAAAAAACGAAATACTGCCACCCACACAATGGCCACTAGCGCGCGTCGTCCACGTACACCCGGGGCCAGATGGCTCGACTCGCGTGGTCACGTTACGCACCTCCACTTCACAACTGCTGCGACCGGTGCACAAGCTCATCCCGCTCCTGGCTCCGGAAATCGATGAGACTGGCCACGGGAACAACCTCGAGGCTGGACTCTCGGCGTAACTAAAAACCATGTAACTCTTTCATTTCGTGGTCGATTTACCTCATCCCATCATGAAGTCATCTCTCTCACCTGGTACATAGCTCACTCTGTAAATCATCACTGCATCACTCGGCACCATCTTCGCGTTCACTCGTCACTTGTAACTTCGTAAATTACTACGCACTTCTTTCTGTTGTAGAAACAACACGTTGCTGACCCATTCAGCCGAGCCATTCATCTGTTTCGCATCTCCCCACCACCTCCACACAGCGGTTTAATTTCGTCATTGGCTGACGAGGCGGGCGGAAATGTTTGAGATTGGCTGAATGTGTCGGCAGCGTTTCCGCGCCGACGCGGATCGGCGCCCCGCAATTGGCTGGATCGCGGAGAGAAGCGAGATCAGGAATCGATTATTAGATCGCGCTCTAATTGGCCCGCGCCGACGAGACGGGTTACGATCGATTATCATCGTTTCGCCGGCTCGCTCGCTCGTCCAGTTCGTTTCTAACGCTCTATCAAACTATCTCGCAATCGATCTTGATCTCGACCTCTTGTTCGCGTGAGCGCTTCGCGTCTTTTTGACCGGTTTCGTGCTACAAGAGCTATCTACGGCTCCCGAAATAGACGGGAGATATCCACTTCAAGCTAACTGTTCAAACGTGTTTATTTGTGTTTACAAACTGTACAAAGTAATCGGTTATAGTTCGACGATCCTCACGGTGAAATAAAGTCGTTGTGTCAGTAAACCGCGGCTCTTTAGTGTTCGCCTTCCGATCCCAAACACAAAATTTAATACAAATAAAGATTATGCACATGTTTGCTAAATATACCTAATGTAATTATAAATGTTACGGATTGGGGACGGAGAATAAACTCTTCACTACGGGACGAGCACTTTATTTCCGTCTAGCGGTTCGTGACTTACACTTAAGACTTAAACACGAATATGTACAATATTAAAGCCAACAGGTAGGTTGGACTTGGATTAACAATAAATGTATGCACAGAAAGAAACTGTTGAATTATTCTCAGCGGAGTTGCTGGGAACCCAGATACCGAATCGCTGTAGCTAGACCGGTCCCACAACGCGCGACGCCTTAGCTACTTATAACGATTTTGAGAAGAACGATTTCGCAAAGTTAACGCTTGGAGATGAACAGACGATCTGATCGTCGGCGAGTCGCGAGCGGTTTTCTATCACCGCCGGAACGATGACTTGCCGAATTTGAATCCCGGGCCAATAGAAATTCTATTAGCCGCGTCGATAATCGATCCGGCGGTGACAGCCTATGGCACGACTCGCCGTCAATCGACCATCGATCTCGCGGCGACACGAGCACCTGCCAATAGTGGGGCGGCGCGGTGGATCTCGCGTTCGAGATCTGACGCCACGCGCAGCCAATCCCAAACAATAAAAAAAAACCAAGTATATTAAAAGTTACGTTATAAGTTATGAATGAAGTACCGTTATTACCATTATGTATTTCATAAAAACGCAGAAACTCTCGGAACCCGCATACCGTCAGGCCGGCCCGACAATGCATACAGAAATCCATATAAAATGCGGAACATTGCAAGCGTAGTCGGCCTGGCCGTTCGGTGTGCCGGTCGTTGGGTGTAACATGGGTCAGGTACATCGGTGAGACAATACTAATGCGATGACATAATTTTATTTATTTTTCATTATGTCTTCATGAAACCTCTCTCAACAGATTCGTGGAATGTTTCTGATAAAAATGACACCAAACATGATATAATTCGCATCATATTTACTAGGCAATCGTACATTCGAGCGAAGCGGCGATGTTTCAGACTTTAGAGAATGACTGTGTTTTGCACCGAGGTTACAGGAAAGTTCTTTCGTCTTCGGCGAAACAGTGTCGTGGGAGGGCTAATTTATGACACCCTTCAGTGTCAATGTCACGGCGCGGGCCATCGGCGCAAGATGCTAATTCACAACAGGTTGCTTTCGACCATTAGAGTTATAGAAATCAAATTGTCACTGAAAATATTTAGAATGCGTTCACTTCTATCTTGAGATAAAAACTAGAAAAAATCAATTGTTTAAATATAGTTTGTCAAACTATTTGTTACATTTCGCAAACAATAATTTTTACGGATTTTCGAGGGATTCAGCATGTTAGGTTGATATTTTTGTCTAGTGCGAACCATTACTGAAAATTCACATCCCTGTATTATAGAGAAATGGGTTGCGGAATTCCAGACCCTTCCAACCCTCGTAGGCACACGTACACGCCGACCAGGCGGTGTGTGAGTGTGCCGCCATGTCAGTTTCCATAGCCGCCCTAACAAACGACATGCTGCCGAATATTGCTAACCATTTCCCAATGATGCAAAAGTAGGACTGCTGAGGAACTTTCCCGCCTAGATTGAACTTTTATCTAGCTCTTTTCACTATGGAAAAGTCCCGCCTCTGCATTATTGGGAAATACTTCGAGGCATCCCGGTCCCTGAGATCGGCGTAGGCACCCGTACACGCCATCCACGCTGTCGTGCCGCGCATGCTCCTATAGGCCTCTGTTTTACCGATACAGTGACTGCTGACGACGAGAGAGATCGGGAACAGAGTACAGCCCTTGTAGCGAAAAATGCCGGAACTATATTTTTATGAAATACTCAATGATCCAATTTTTCTGGGTTCCCGCATTTATTTGTTTGATACGTAAGCATACAACGTGATTGGCGTTGCATTGAGATCCTATATGTTCCCGCTAGGCGGGAAAGGACCTACGAACTCCATACGAGCTCTAAATCTCTCGATATCTACGATAATGTCACTCGGCAAGCAGTATGCTGCTGAATATTGCAAATTACGGCTAAAAATTGCAAAAGTAGGACTTCTGAGGACCTTTGCCGCCTAGATTGAACTTTTATCTAAGGCTTTTGACTACAGAACAGTACTATCTTTGCATTATTAACAAATGAAAGCGGGCATTCCGCACCCTTGCAAATCTCATGTACGTGTACGGAACTAGGGAGGGGATGCACCCACAGAATCTTGAGCCGCGGCCGCCGCCTTAAATCATCTCTGATTCCACAGTCAAACGAGCCAAGCTCCCGCAACTTCTCGGGAAATCAAAATCCAGATTTCAACCAATTTATTAAGCTAACCGATGTTCTTCATGAACTAAAACATCTCTGCGATCTCAACGTCATGATTAACACTGCTGAAACCCTGGCCAATAGGCTCAAGCTGTGCACTACGAATTCCCAAAAATTCCAAGCATTCCTGCAGGTCATTTCGACCTTGGATTAACCATTTCCATACACCTCTTGCTTATTACAATTGTAAGAGTAAGTTCGCGATGTTCCTTGGATCGTGGTAGTGCAACAACTGACTTGCGGTCCTCGAGAGCCGCCTTTTTATACCAAAAGACATCTGAGAAGCGATGCCGATCATCGCAACAACGTCGCGTAGGGTACCATGCCGCAAAGAACGCGGCGGCATCGGTACCACGCCGAAAAGAGCGCAACGGCTCGAGCAGCCGTCGCGGCAACGTGCCCCGATCGGCACACACACACGCACACCGTCAGCGGCAATCTCTTACACAATGGCTTCTCTACCACCAGGATGGGAGGCGTAGCCATTATTATTAATAACAACTTAAAATTTACAGTTGTACGCACTCACACCGATTTGGAATTCCTGGCCATCAGACTTGACCATCCCTCCATCTTGGTCGGAGTCATCTACTTCAATCCACACCGATCCCTAACCGGAGACGACCTGAGACACATTACGCACTTTGGTTCTCCCTACATAATCGGCGGAGACTGGAACGCCAAACATCGTTTCTGGAACAACGCCAGAGCAAACAAGGCCGGTACCACCCTTTACAAATGCATGATTAAGTCAAACTTTGCAATTATTGCACCTGACTCGCCTACTTTCATCAGGACACGGATTCTTCCGTCAATCTTGTGCGCTGCCTTGGACCACTTTGGTACGGAACACAGACTGGTTTCACTTACAAAAATCGCCTCCGTGGATCCCTCCTCAGGATCTTTATTCTACATGTCCACCGATTGGGACAAATACAGGGAGAGTACCCTCGGCTGGAACACAGTTTCTAAATTCAATTCAACATCTGACATTGACCAGTGCATTGAGGCACTAAATGAATTTCTGCTTGAATCCCATCGGGACGCTACGGTGAGAGACCCAACTCTCGCTAACTCCCCGAGTGCCACTCGGAAAAAAGCAGTGGCAAATGATGATTACTTGACCTCTCCCATAAAGGCTAGGAGAAGGATGCGCAAGCTATATCAAATCTCAAATGATCCATTCTTTAATCACCAAGTTAAAGAATATTCTAAGCAGATTCGACATCGAATATCTGCAACTAGACAGCTAGCCTGGGCTAAAATGCTCCTGAGCTTCATAAGGCCAGATCCTACATTCTGGTCAACTTATCGTTCTGTAGCCAAAAGTCGCTCCTCCTTTACTCCAGTCTTAGAAGTCAATGGAAGTAAAATCCATAATTCTCATGAAAAATCTGATGCCTTAGCTAACTCTTTTGCAAAAGTCCATCACAAAGCCTCACGAATCGTTTCCAAGCACGAACTGAACGTCAATGCCTTCTATGACAACTTCGAATGGTTCACTCGAGACAACTGTGTTCCAGCCAAGTTACACTCCCCCAGGGAAATCTCTGAACTTGTTCGGAAGATGAAGTCCAACAAGGCTCCTGGACCCGATAAAATAACCGTACCAATGCTGGCCAACGCATCTCATAAAATCTTCTGCCAATTATATTACATATTTAAATTCTCCTTTTTACTCTGCTACTTCCCTACCGCATGGAAGGTCACTAAAGTCATTCCTATCCACAAACCTGGAAAACCTACCACCGATCCAGCCAGTTATGGATCGATAAGTCTTTTGCCTATCCCAGGGAAATTACTTGAGCGAGTCATATTCCATAATATTGATAAGTATGCTAAAACCAATAAGTTACTTATCAACCAACAATTTGGTTCTCGCCAGGGACACTCCACCATCCACCAGGTTGGCAGAATTACACAACATATAGCTCATGGGCTTAATGTATAACGTGACACTATTATGGTACTTCTAGATCTATCAAAGGCTTTTGACACCGTCTGGCATATAAACTATACAGAATGGGTCCACTCCATTCGATCTTAAGATTATTAAATTCATACCTACTCGAACGTACATGTTATGTCTGGTTCAACTCACACAAGTCCATCGTATACAACTGCCAAACTGGTGTACCTCAGGGATCTGTCCTCGGACCGTTGCTATTCATTCTCTACTTTAATGACATACCTTCCATGCGATCTTGTGAAGTAGCTCTTTACGCTGACGATACCGCTATTTATTCCACCTCTACCAGGCGCCTTCGTACGGCCCTCTTCAGTAGAGTCCAGAAGTATTTAGATAACATAATAGATTATTTTAAAAGCTGGAAACTGCTGCCAAATCCATCCAAAACTGAGGCCATCCTCTTTTCTAAAGCCCCAAAAACTACCCTGAACAACTTCAAGATTGACGGAGAATCCGTGGCCTGGTCAAATCAGGTCAAATACCTTGGAGTCATCCTAGACTACAAACTAAACTGGAAACCGGCTCTTACCAATCGTACCACAAAGACTCTCCGAGCCTTTCGAGCACTATCAGCGTTTATCTCACCGTGCTCTCACCTCCCACTTAAACTTCGCATTTTAACTTACTTAATGTGTCTCAGGCCTGTCCTCACATACGGCTCGGTCATCTGGTGGAAAATCCTCCCTAAAACTACCAGGCGGAAAGCGCGAACTATCCAATCCAGAATACTGAAGTTGATACTCAACAAGCACCGTAGGTTTCCCACCAGGGAACTTCATACTCTTGCAAACGTACCTATACTGGGTAAATACATAGAAAATATGATATCCAACTTTCCACTATCATTCTAACTCCTATTCTTTACGCACGTTTCCGCCCCTCGCGGAACCCGCAATTAAAAATTTAAGCTCACGCCTTCACGTGATCTCTCCTCTTCTCCCTGGACTTGCTGATTATCTCACCTAGTCCTAAGGAGAACTAAACAATTCTTTTCCCTGCTTAAACTATTCAGGCATTTCTCTTTTCACTTACTTTTACCACTTTTACTCAATACGCCTTCTTATTTCACGGGTTTTTGCAAATTTTCCGCGACTATAAACAATTGCAATTCTATTCCGCCTACTTCCATAGGTAATACCATTACCACTCAATCAGCTGATAAGGGAGCCGAGGCTCTCAGGCGCAGCTCACACAGGGTGGGGATCTCTGCTGGCGAGCCCCTGGCTCCCCAGCTGCAAGAATTCCCCACCCTATACTCCTTGTATAAAAAAAAAGAAAGCCAGCACCGGACTTTGCTTGGAGCAGCTCTCGGAGGCACTTCTCCGAGCTCCAGACCACTCGCAGCCGCGTGTAAGCGCGCACCCTACGGGTTACGTCCGTGCGCGTGCATGAGCACGCTGGTCTCGATGGAACGAGTACTACGGGTTACGTCCGTGTACGAGCGAGACCAACACCGCGAGCGAGTCACGAGGTGGCTAGTCGGGCGAGAGCAGTGCTCCCGAGTACTGCGACGAACCGCGCCTCCGGCTCTCTCCCTCCTTGCAATCCAATTCCCGATTCCTATAATCCCGCGATATTTGCTCACCGTCGCGCGACCGAGCCTCGAGCGCTTAGTCTCCGTCCAGCCGCAGCCGCGTACAGAGCTCGTTCTACGGGTTACTTCCGTGAGCGAGTGACGACGCCGGTGTCGGGGGAGCACGTTTTACGGGTTACGTCCGGGTGCAAGCAAACCCACACCGCGGTCGGGCCGAGGGCGGCGAGCCGGGCGTCCCGCCGGCCGGGTTACGAGGCAAATCGCGAACCCGCGAGCTCAGCACTAACGAGGGAAACACCGATTCACTATAAAATAGCTGAGCCGCGGTGGTTCCTGCTTCCATCCGCAGCCCAGGCTATCCCGATTCTCTCCACCGTCGCACGATTGAGTACCGCTCGGGCCTGTACCGTACGCGATTCACAGTCGCTCCGCGTTTCCCGCCGTCACGCGGTCCAGAACCGCTCGCGCCTGTACCGTACGGTATTTAGAATCGCTCCGCGTTTCCGCGAGCCAAGACTCGCTCCGCGTCTGTACCATAGCTTTCCTGCGATTAGTCTTAAGTTTAGGTTTAGTATCAATTGTAATTGCTTAATTAACCGACGATTATCCGTAGCCGCCGGTTCCAGCGGGAACCTCTCGCCCGGACACTGCACCGATCCACGCCGGACCAACCGGCAACCCGGACCGGGAATAAAGTTTACTAAGTATCACAAAGACAACAAACCAAGTGGCAAGAAAATTTAGAATTAAACATTACAAGACTACAGCTTATCGCCCACAAAGCAATGGCTCAATTGAAACATCACATCATGTACTAATGGAATACCTAAAGCAGTATGTGAGCAATGCAAACAATTGGGATGACTGGCTAGACTTGGCCATGTTCTCATATAATACATCAGTACATGAAGAAACTAAGTTTTCTCCGCATGAATTAGTTTATGGAAAAATTGCTCGTGAACCAACCAGCAGTGATCCAGTAAAAGAAAACCTAGAATCCACATATGCGGATTACCTCCGAGATGTGCATATGACCATCAAGGAATTACAAAAGACGGCATCTAAAAATCTGAACGCCGCTAAAGCAAAATCGAAATACTACTATGATCAGAAAATTAACCCACAAAACTTCAAGGTAACGGATCTCGTATATTTGTTAAAGGAACCGGTCAAAGGCAAATTCAGCGATCAGTATACTGGACCTCACAAAGTTATAGAAATGCTACCTAATCAAAATGTAAAGATTCTAATCAAAGGAAATCCATGTACGCTACACATAAATAAATTAAAATTAGCACACCGTAGACCCCACTAACGATACGATACGACGGAAGACGACAGGACAGACGATGACAAACCATGCCCATTCCAAGGCCAAGTTACCGCCCAGAAGAGGAAGAACTGGAAGAGTTTTACGGGCCCATAGACGGGGTGGTGCCAACCGACTACCCCGAAACATACCGGAACTTGCTAAATCTGTATTGCGTGGTCGTACCGTTGCAAGAGCCGTCATACATCTACCATCACCATACGCTGTGTAGGACCTGCTATGGCCGCCTAACGCAGTGGGAGCAGTGGTATTACGAACAAGGGGGCTGGCATATTATGTGCCAGCTAGACACGGCCCAGTCATTCGCGAGATGCCGAGACTGCGGCCTACAACTAGGAAGAGTCCGCCAGGCATACGACTGTACGGAGTGCATAGAGGAGCACTTGCACGTGCTAGAGAAGCAACAGTGCAGGAGAATGCACCTGTACGGCACTATGTCCGTGGGAAGAAACGCATATCTCAGCGGTTTGAAGGTCAATTCCACGGTAACCAGGCCCTTCACGTTAGCAGGAGAACTAAACATGAATGGCAAATGCCAAGGAGTCCAATTCTCAGACCCATATGGATCTTGGAATAACGTCATCGTACAGGCCGTAGCACCGATAACATTACGAACAGCTTCTCTACCTGTACAATTAGAAGCAAACAAGATAATGTTAAAATCGGGAACCATATGCGTTTTCCAAAGCGGAACCTGCTTAGATGACGACGACGGGTACACTTACTGGAAGCCTTACCCAAAATCCACTTGTAAATTCGAACAATACGATGTCCTGTATGAGGGATTGGCATCAAGACTTACAGACAGTATGAACCAAGAAGAATTCCCATCAGCATTCGCTTTTACCGAAGGAGAAATAATAATTGCATTAACAAAAATGGGTGAAATGCCAATATGCGGATACACCCTATTTCAAACAGAACACCCAAAACTATTCATTCTTGAAACGACTAAAGGAAGAACATTTACTGGGGAAAGAAAAATGCGTGTAGAGAATCTCGATATTTTCACTTACATAGATTAAAAATTCGTCTACATAGAAAGACACATAAAGAACCAGGTAAACAATCTGCACAAGAATATGCTCACGGAAAAATGCAATTTGGAAAAACAAGTATTGACTAATGCCCTGACATTTGCAACTATAAAACCTGATGAATTTGCCCGAATAGTAACGAAAAAAGCTGGACATATGGCTCGGCACATTGTGACCGAGAAAGTGATACACATCATTAAATGTGTCGCAGTCGATGTAAGAATTCGGCATACTGAAGATTGCTTCACGGAATTGCCAGTCAACCATGGAAATAAATCGCAATTCTTAACACCTATAACTCACATCCTCACCAGCCATGGAACTCACAGAGATTGTAGTCAAGTACTGCCAGTGATGTACGAAATCGATCAAATTTTGCACATTCTTACACCGAAACCCATAGAAGCCGTGCCACCTCGAATACTACAACCACTCAAGGAACCAGCATGGCACTACGTTAACCCATCGAATCTAGCTACCAGTGGAATCTATACTCAAGGCGATCTCAACAACTAGAGCGACCACATCATGATCTCAGCCGAAAAATCAACCGTACTAAACTCTGTAGCTCGAGGCATAACTGGTAAAACCATACCAGATGGATCACTTTCCGTAATGAACATGACGAATGAGGAAACACTCAACAAGATAGCGGAAAATGCAGCCGAAAAATTCTGGCACGAATCCATTACATTTGGATCCTTCAGTGCAGGAATACTAGCAGTCTTTATAATCCTCAAATTTATAAAGGCAATTGCTGACACAATAATACACGGCTATCAGCTGTACTCACTATACGGATGCAGTTTCACCTTGTGCGGAGCCGCATGGAATTCGCTGACGCACCTCCCGGTTCAACGCGCCGATAACCGAAGACACACCACCCGACCAGCTGACGACGCGACCTCCAACAATCAACCTCGGGCCAATGACCCGGATACGTCTGAACTCGGAAAAGATGTTAGAAGCTTGCAACAAATTTCCCTTGGAAATTTGCTTTCTAAGGGGGATGGTGTCACGTCCAGTGGTTGGACCGCCAACAAGTAAACCCACAGATGAAGAATTCTAATGAATTATTATGGAAGTCCGATGATGTCACGCGAGGAGAAGTAAAAATAGGATTAAGATATATGTAAAAAATTCTACGCAGTTAGGTAGCGCAGAAAACGACTCTAACTTATCTTCCTGCAAGATACGTAGGTGAAGATCAGTTTACACCCTGAGAACAAACAGGAAGGGTGTCCAATTATGCCAAATTGTAAGAAAAGACGCCGACCGAAAGAAGCTGACTAGTCAGGAGACATCAAGAAGATTAAAAGATGCAAGGTAGAGACTCCTGAGCCAGCATCTTCGAAAAACAAAGGACTGGCCATCCTATAAAAAAAAGGGCCAACTCCTCAACACAAGTCAAAAAGAATCAGTGAGTCAGGCAGCC
The DNA here is from genome assembly GCF_050948215.1 of Halictus rubicundus. Taxonomy (NCBI): domain Eukaryota; kingdom Metazoa; phylum Arthropoda; class Insecta; order Hymenoptera; family Halictidae; genus Halictus; species Halictus rubicundus. Next base: position 11,770 of record NW_027488748.1, on the reverse strand, counting down.
ATAGTCAATTAGCGATAATCCAGTTAAGTAGTCCAGTTCTTTCTTTTAAAGTCAACGTTAGTTCAGTTTTTGTTTTGAAGTTCCGCGAGTTCTTGTAGTTGTTCCGTGCCAGTGACTCCTGTACATTGCAAGCGAATCCGCAGCCCAGCAGTTACAATATATTGTAAAGGAATCCGAAGCCTAGACCTCGGTAATACTAACATTATTATTGTTATTATTATTGTCATAAACGAAGTACTTGTAAGCACTCTAGTATATGCGCTGTATAAACCATATTTGTAAAATCAAATTTGTAATCTCTGATTCAGAACCACACTTTGAATAAATCAATAATTTTGTTAGATTTAAAATAAAGGTACAAACTTATTTAAACGATCCTCAATTTCCCGAACCGTAACCGGTGTATGCAGATAGGTTCGAAACTGCGTCCTATCCTCTAAAAATCATAATTCATCCCACTTGGGACGTAACACAAGCAACCATAAACTTTCAGGTGGCGTACACTGTGTTTTTGGTATGTCAATATTGCCATGGACACTTCACCTTTTGTTGTAGGATGGCCAATTCTATTCTTCACGTAGCTGGCCGTAGTGACTGCTTCCGCCCAAAATCTCTGGGGTAAACCGAAAGATTTTAACATTGCTCTGGTTAAATTTAACAATGTTCTATTTATCCGTTCAGCCATGCCGTTCATTTGTGGTGTTTCAACGTTTGATCTCTCGTGTTTGATTTCTAAACTGTTAAAATATGCAGTTAAATCTTTATTGCAGTATTCTAATCCGTTGTCAGTGTGGAATTGTTTTACCCTCTTCCCAGTTTGGCGTTCCATTTTTGTAATGTAATCTTTAATTGCTCAGTCACCATTTGACAATGCTTTAATCGCATCATTATTGACATGACAAAAACGTTGATGCCATATTGCTTCGTCTTGAATACTCAAATTATTCACTTCTGCTGTATCTTCAAATGATGTTTGTACTTCAGCCTTTATTATGTACAAGTCGTTCTTTTCGTATGCTTCACACTTAACCTCATCTGTCAACGTGTTTCTTATTTTTACCTTTCCTTTTTTGAACACTAATTCTTTGTTCCTCTTTTCTATTTGAGAAACAGACATCAAATTCTTCCTGAGGTTTGGTACGAAGTATACATTATTCAACACGACACCCTTTGTCTCATATCCAACAAACGTCTTGATTATCACGCTGCCAATGTCCATTGCATGTAATATTGCACCTGGTCTATATGGGTCAGCCGCTGTATTTATGACTTGTGTATTAATTTCCTGGAAACTGGAAAACCAATCTCTCCTTTTGCATACATGGTGCGTACTTCCGCTGTCCAGAATCCACACATCTGCTATGTCGACTTGGTTCAACGGCACTAAGAATGCGTCATACTTTACTTTTGATTTCATATCAAATTTCTCCCTGTCCTCTACTCTGGTTCGAGAGTCCCTCGCTATGCATCCTGGTTTCTTACAATTGAAACATGTATGATTTCTGAATTTGTTGAAATGTTGTACCTTATGTTCTTTCGTATCTGTTCTCTTTGAGATTTGGAATGTCTCTTTACGCGTACTTCCTTCATCCTGTTGTCTAGATACCCTTCTACCATATTCCGCTAATAGAACTCTTTTGACTTCTCCTGACGTAAACTTGTCGTCAGGCAAGCTTGCCAATGCCATATTCAGGTTCTCGTAACTATCTGGAAGACCTGCTAGTAGTACATATGCCAAATCCTCGTCTTTAACCTCTGCTCCTGCCTCCATTAGGTTATTTGCGACTCATCTGATTTCATCTGCAAATGATGTAATTCTCTTTTAAGTTGAAGAATTCTTACCCGAGACTTTGGTTGGTGTACTTGTTCGAGTGATTTCCAAGCTTCTCGTACAGTTGTACTGTCTTCAATATGAATTTGCTGTGTAGGTTCTATGTTTAGTCCAATCGCTGCGATGGCTTTATTGTCGTTGATCACAAATGTCTTTCTTTCCAATTCTGTAGTGTTCTCATTTCGATCAACGTCTCTCGATACGAGATCCCATAAACCTTTGGCTCGTAATAGCCATTTAATTTCTATTTTCCATGAGCGATAGTTTCTATCAGATAATTTTGTTATCTGCCGTTCGCATCTGCTATACATTCTTTCCCTATTAATTCACTTTGCGATTCCATTTCTGTCTTGCACTGCACACGTGGTCTTCATAGGTTATGTCTTACTTTTACACGTATCTGGGCCCATAACCATTGTTGGGATTATACGCAAAGTAAACCACACTCATTTCACTATATATATGAGGACATGTAATAAGCAACGTATATGATATATCACAATATAATGCAAAGGTACACATGTCTCGTTAATCGCCAACTACGTGTTGCACATCTGCACGCGACTATGTCTATAAGCGGGGAGATGAAAAGGGGCGCGCATCGTGGTCGCGTAGAACAAGGAACACTGGCCTAAAGCTTCATTTCCACGTTCGTTGAACGCCTATTGGCTAGTGACGGGCACCATCGACTAAAAACTTTCGACTAAATCGATAGTAGCCAACTACTATTTTCAGTCGACTGATTTTTTAAACTATCGACTGAATTTAGTAGTGGTTGTGTTACTATTTTCAATCGACTGTTTTACATGTCGCCATCTTGAAATTTCAAATGAACGTTTCACGATGAAACGAAAACGTTAGAAATACACGATTATGACAGGACATCTGTCGAATATGGAACCTCGCATAACAACTGTCATTAAAATATTTTTTGACAATCTTTTGAATATTTTTTCGTCCTTTTTGAAAATTGTATTTGATAGCAAAAAGTTCAAAGAAGCCAACAACAGTTTATATGAATCAATTTCAAGATATAAATAGCGCTAAATAGGTATTTAAATTTTCAACAACAATTATTATTTTGTTTGCTATCAATAAATAAAAGTTTATTTATATAAATTGAAAAAGCATTTATTCTGCTTGAAATGAGTATAGAAACAGAAAGCATTGTATTTAAACAGAGATAAAATATTCTGCTTGAATTAATAGCTAATTCCACAAAATAATACAGTGATTATTAATAATCACATTTTTATTAATTGTCTGCAATTAAAAGATCAGTACCTAATATGAAACACAGGATGTAATAAATAGTACCATTTTATGTATTTAATATATTTATTAAAAAGTAATATGCAATACATGTAGGATTCAGAAAGTAGGGACAGTTACAAGAAAAGAAATGGTACATTGATTCATATTATATGTGTACCTGTTCGTTCTCACTTCCAAAGATTATAATTACTGGCAATTTAGTCTTTGCCGCCTGCAATTATTCTTTTATGACAGGGATTGGATGGGTTCTGCAAATAGCTGTTTCAAACTGTTATATATCGGTTCTGACTGAAACAGTTATGAAGAACCGAAATGATGTTGTAACTGTTACGAGAATACAGTAAATTATCGTTGTACTTCAGTGCCAATCTCACGTTTCCAAGTCAGTGGAACATTTCACACCACCGCGGTGAGTGGCCGAATCTCGAGAGCCGTCGCGGCCACAACATTGTCTGCTATATACATGTGAGACCAGAAGACCACTACTAATCCAATTACAAAACTTCTTTATCTTTCGTTATTTTCTTATGAAACTTTTACCAACATATTCGTGGCATTTTTCTGATTAAAATAAAACCAAATATGATATAATTCCGATGATATTTACGTGTGTATGCAAGCATACAATGTTTTCTGTTGCAACCTCGCTCGCGTTCGTCTTCTAAAAACAAATTTCTATAGATTATAAAAACTAATTTATTTAAAAATTGTTTGAATAATAAATAACAATAAATAACTACTTGTAGCGACCATGGTGTGTGAGAACGTGGGAATTTTCGGACGCGGAAATTCCATCCCTCTCAAGTGCGTACCATGGGAGGTCGGGTTGAGGGCCCGGTCATTTAAGTGACGATTGCCAGAACCTCGGCCCGACCGTTACAGTATCCTTAAGAGTGAAGTCCCCGGATGCAGTTGTTTCGGGGCAGGAAACTTTCTCCATGCCCTTGTGGGGGTGGAGAACCTCCCCTTTATTCTAACGGTTTTCGGGGACCTTATTAACGCGCTCTCAGGAAGCAGAAGTCAGAAAGCTACGAATCTTCGGCATAGACGCGTCGCGTTACGTCTTCCGACCCGTCGATTCCGCGTGAGTTGGTAGCATTTTCTCATCCACGCCATAGTCTAATAAATCGTTTTATACCACCACGCGTCGTACCTATCATTGCCTACTCCCAATATCCTAAATACTTAAATAATAAATATATAAGGCCGAATACAGTACAGAATACAGAATGACAGAACCGAAACCGGAACCGAAATCCAGGATCGAAAAATAACAGTTATAAAACCGAAATAAAATCGGTTCTACAGAACCGTGACCGTAACCGATATAATCCAGAACCGATATTCTCGTGTTACGTCCCAGATGGGGCTGTTTATCATTTTCCGGGGATAAGGCGCAGTTTTGAACCTACCTGCGTTCACCGGCTTTGGTTCGGGAGATTGAGGGCTGGTTAAATAAATTGTACTTTAATTTTTATATAAAAACGGGAAATGTTTGCTTTATTTAGAGTCTAGTTCTGAATCAGCTCATACATGGGTGAATTCTTATAGCGCATAAGCTAGAGCACTTATAACAACTCGCTTAATAGTACGTTTAAATTACCGAGTCGTTGGTAGACGCTCGCAAGTCGTGGTTGTGGGGTTTTTGGGGCGCTCGCTGGTTGTGGAGTTGAAAGGGGCGCTCGCTGGTTGTGGCCGCTGGACGCTGGGGCACACGCGGACACTTCACGCAACGGGGTTTCGAAATTCGGCGACACTATCTTACTGCCGGCGCGACGCGTGTGTGGTACAAGGGTCTGTCAACGGAACTGAGCAGTAGCACTGATTTTGAACTGAGTGAAATCCGAATTGAAGAGCTGGTTTCCTTTTTATAGTGTGGGCGGTCCTTTGTTTTCTTGACGTGCTGATTTAGGCGTTTCTGCTTCCCGATCTTCTCGATGTTTCTTGCTTCGTCAGCTGTGTGTTGCCAAGATGAAGTCGTCGTCTTTTCTTATGGTTCGGCGTAATTTGATAGTTTCCTCTTTTGCGTCTAATTTGTAATCTGGTCTTCATCTGCGTGTCTTGCAGGAAGATAAGTCGGCGTATTTTTAACCGCGTCGGGTTGTCACGTATATTTCGATCTTATTTTGTTTTCCCGTGTGATAATACTAATGGTCCTTGTTTAGGCGTTTGTCGGCGAACCGCCGGACGTGACACTCGTAACAGTTACAACATCATTTCGGTTCTTCATAACTGTTGCGAGAACAAATTCCAGTCCAAATGATATCGTGTTTAGACTCATTTTCATCAGGAAAATCCCCTCCATTCGCTCGTCATAATTTTATGAAGATATATTGAAAAATCTGAAAATTTAAACTTTCATTCGTGCGCGATTCTCCGTCCGTTTTCATTGCATGCCGTTTGTCAGTCGCTGGGTCTTCGACGTTCGGCACTCGGCAAAAGTTATTCGAAGATTTATTCAAAACCTTCGAATAAAAGATACAGGTAAAAGATGAAAAAATTATTCGAAGTTCGAATAAATCCGCTTCAAATAAAAAAATTATCTTTATTCGTCGGATAAATTCTCGTCGAATAAAATTATTTACTCGATACTCGTCGAATAACGATACTTTTTTTATTCGAACCTTCGAATAACGAATAAAAATTTTTTATCTTTTACTGCATAATGCACATATGATTTATATAACAATATAATATTTATATAATAATTATTGTTCAAAGCAATGTAGTTAATTAATAATAGGAACAAAATTATGTCATCCTATAACAATAACAATACAGTTCTGAACAATGAATTTATTCGCGTATACATTACATTTATAAAGTACATACTTGTTGACGCGTGAGCAAGTTAGAGAACTGGTTGAAAGCAGACCTTTCGGTGGATGCTCACTTCACACGCAGAATTAACGGCGAATGAATAGTTGAAGGGGTGGATAGTGACGATCACTGTGGATTTGGTTGACTAAAACAACTGTATTTTTGTAACAAATATGAGGGACACTAATAGAACTTATGTTGAAGACGGCGAGTGAGAAGTAGTGTACAATATTTCGAACGGCGCGTTAGACGAGAGATGTTATCGCTTTGCCGGTTTTCGAGAGTCTGTCTTTTCTAGTCTGCATACGAGCCGAGCGTTTGCGGGTGGTTGCTTTCTCGAAGTCTAATTGGTAGAATATCCGTTTTTGGAAGACGCTCCTTGTGGGGGTGGATTAACGCTGGAAATTCCCCGGTTCGTCAGCACAGGTAGTCGACGGTTACGGCAATGACAATTTTGAATGGTCCGCAGTTTATGGTGACTTCATAAACTGCCCAACCGTTTTTTCGACAGACACATTTCCGAAGGTGGCACAAATTACGGTTTTTTATGACGTTTTACTAGTAATTGTATTGCACCCCTGGATATTTTAACTGCGGAGTTTGGGCCACGCTACCCAAAGGCATCCTGCAACGGTATGCTGCACGGCGAGGCAGGCTATACAATATTTTATTGTTTTTTTTTGTCGGTGTATAATTTAATGGTCACTGTTGTTACGCAGTAACAACACTAATATTTGGCTGTTTACAACACTTCGAACTTTGCAGTTAAACATATACTTATACATACATATTCTTTATTGTACGTACAGTTTCATTCATTTGTTATTTATACCCGACATAAAGTTTAACTAATAATAATCGAAATTAGTATTTGAAATCGTTAAAGCGTTTTAGAAAACAATATTGTATTGTATTCGCGAGACTGCAGTGACTATATATAGCTATTTTTAATTTTAATACAGGATGTGACACGAAAATGGTAATGGGGTTACGTGACCCCACAAACGTGGGACACGAAAATGCATTGGATGTTCGGTCTATCCTATACCTCGTCTGTGCAAATACATTCACTCATTAGCGATATCGAATAATTCGTTCAATAAGCATGTGTATTTAGCATAAATAACAATTATTATACTACAAATATTATACAATTATTAAATAACAATAAATACTTATATATTGCATTTATGGGAATAAAATATTAATCATAACCTAATGAAAAAATAGTATTTTATAATTACATCTAACGATATTAGACATTTTTTTAAAAAGTTCATTAACATTTTGCCTTTATATTGCATTATTATTAAAGGATAAATAATAATTTATATACATTTTATAATTAGACTTATAGATTAAAATAATTATAAATTAATGTCGAAAAGATATTTTAAATTACAATTTTTTAACAATCTTATTAAAAAAGACATATCTAACTGAGGGAAAATATGACGATCGCGGGTTCAGTTGTTTTAGTAAAAAAGTAGATACAAACGCGTCAGTATCAGCGAATGTGGATCTGATTTTTTACAAAATCAAATAGTTCTTAAATTTTTAACTAGTATTAAAAGCATTGGCTTTCCCAGCTCTGTGTTTAAATAGGTCTACTAAACTATCATTTATATAGCATTTTAATGCATGTATAGTGTATATAGTGTATATAGTTTAATATAGTTTAATATATAGTTTAATAAAAATAAGTATATAGTATATAGTTGTTGGTATATATAATACAGTATGTACAGACAAAAGCGGTCAATAGTCTGGCAATATTTCGTGAAAAATACACCAACGAGTGCCACATGTCTCTTATGTAAAAGAGAGTATAAAAGTGCAAACAACACTACTAATTTACATGAACATATAAAGCGTAAACATTTTACAATACTTGAAGCAAATCAAAGTCCAAATGGAGAAGTAGCAGAGTTAATTGATGGAGATGATACACCTGCAACATTAACGCCGGAAGTAAGACCTGTGATCGACTTCTAACGCAACTGATACTAGTCAAAATGCGGACATATCCAGTAATACAGTGCAAAATCCTCAAATAAATTTTAGGCTATTTACTTTGAGGACGATTGCAAATGAACTGCCACAATCAAGAATTTTAAAATTACATAATCTGGTGGTAGCTATGGTTTGTAAAGATTTACAAACTTTAAGTATGGTAGAAGACAAAGGATTTATTGAGTTTGTGAGAGAACTAGAACCTCGGTACCAACTCCCAAACCGCAGAACGTTAGGACGAACCATTTTGCCTAAAGTATACACTAACGTCAAATCTAGAATTTTGGAAAATCTGAAACAAACAGAACATGTCTCAATTACAACTGATATATGGACAAATTTACACACACAATCATTTCTCACAATTACTGGTCATTATTCTTTTCACAATAAGCTACATTTGAATGTATTAGCAACTAGCGTTTTAAAAGAAAACCACATAAATGAGCATATAAGTTTCACAGTGCAAAAAACTTGGGGGAAGAGGAGAGCTGGGAACAAAATAGGTTTTTGAAACATGGCAGGGCTGATGAAGAAGGATGAGGAATTCTGGAAGGGGCTGAAGGACTGGGATGTCATTATACTGATGGAGACGTGGGTAGAAGAGAAAGGTTGGAGCAGGATAAAAGAAAAGTTATCGAGGGATTTTCACTGGGAAATGCAATGGGCGAGGAGAGAGGTAAAGAAGGGGAGGGCGATGGGGGGTATGGCGTTGGGGGTGAGGAAAGGGTTAGCTAGAGAGAGAGGAGAGGGGGAAGGGAAGGAGGGGGTAATGATGGCGAGAATAAAGTTGGGGGAGAGCTGGTGGAGGGTAATAGGGGTATATGTGAACAGGGATCTGGATAAGAAATTGGAAGAGTTAGGGGAATGGATAGAGGGGAGAGAGAAAGGAACAAGGGTGATGATAGGGGGGGACTTCAACTCAAGAACGGGGCGTGAAGGGGGGAGGGGGAAGAGGGAGTAGAAATTCTAAAGATGAGAAAGTGAACGCGGAAGGAAAGAGGCTCTGTAGTTATCTAGGAGAGAGGGGGTGGGGGATTCTGAATGGAAATACGAAGGGAGATGAGGAAGGAGAATGGACGTTCATGGGGGGAAGGGGGAATTCGGTGGTAGATTATGTTCTAGGAAACGAGGATACAAGAGAGGGGGTGGAGTGGATGGAGATAGGGGGCAGAGTAGAGTCGGACCACGTACCACTGACAGTATGGGTTAAGGGGAAAAGGAGAGACAGAGATAGGAAGACAGGGGAAAGGAAGGGGGCGAAAGTAGGAAACTGGTCGGAGGAAGGGATAAGAGAATTCAGGGAAAGATTCGGGAGGAGAAAGGAAGAGGAGAAGGGGGGGGTAGAAAAAGATTGGGAGGGGCTAAAGGAGACGATTAAGGATGCAATAAGGGGGGTAGGGAAAAAGGAAAAAAGGGAGAAGGAAAGGGTGGTGGGACGATGAATGCAGAGAGGAAAAAAGGAAGTTGAGGGAAGAAATGAGGAGATGGAGGAAGAAGGGGGAGGGGGAGAAATATAGGGAAATGAGGAAGAGCCAGGGCTGCGAGCAACGCAAGAGGCTGGCGAGGGGTTGTTACCCCAGGAATATGGTTTCAATTTGTTAGTTAGGTACGCGGACGCACCCAATGCAGAACCGGGGAGCCGCTAGGATAGTTGACGTCGAAGACGCACCTGATGCGAAATCAGGGAACCTCTGGGAGGTTGGAGTCAAACGCAGACGCACCCGATGCGAAACCGAGGAGCTACTAGGAGGATGAAACTTCGTGAACGCACCCAATGCGGAATCGGGGAGTCACTAGGAGAGACACGCGGCGAACCCGATGTAAAAGGAAGGTGGATAACACGCAGACGCACCTGATGCGAGACCAGGGAGCTGCTAGGATACGGAAGAACCCAATGCGAAATCGGGGATCCGCTAGGATGGTATAGTTTTCGTGGACGCACCCAATGCGAAACCGGGGAGCCACTAGGTTGGAGAAATCTTCGTTGAATTGACTCTAAGATTAGTAAGCCTCGTAACTTATATATAATTTAATTGATACAATCCGAGCGGTAAGATTGTATCATGTGGGAACGTTCAATTATTAGATTAGGATATCAGGCAATAATTAAAGGTTGTAGATTACGCGAGTTAACAAACAAGACAAATATATTCTGATTTGGAATAGTTACAAGTGTAATTGTTTGTGTCGCGAGTGGGTGTAGTAAGTGTACAATTAGAGAAATTGTTACCTAATGATGCACGGAGTTGACGCACTGGCAATGCGGGGTTAAATAGCGATTGTTGAATGCCAAATAGAATATATACCGAACTAACGGAATCTATAAGGTTACGTTTGATTCGAAAGGGACTTTAACCCGATCTCACTAGACTTGACGCGACGTGACTGCACGAGTACTGAATCGCGTCTGAATCTTGACTGAACCGCTTCTCGACTAACCGAAGAGGATGAAAATGCATGGGTTTATATACCCTAAACATGAGAGGGGAATGTATCTGTTTTATTTTACGGTCGCATACTCGTATTTGTCGTTTCTAGTGAGTTTAAGGTTTGCAGCTGGATCTTTTGTTTATAGGGGTAAAACGAAGGGTTAGCCAGGATGTTTCCTAACGCAGACTATCTTGACAAAACATTCCAGAAGGGGATGTTTTGAAGATTTCCATATTAGGAAATCGTACGGTGCTGTTACTGAATCATGCTTCGTGCCAGCTGCGTCCAGCCGGAGTACAATCATTAAACAAGGGGCCTGTTGGGACGCTTTTCGTTCTCAGAAAAGAGATTAGAACTTCTAATCGAAATGAACGTGGAGAAACGTCTCCATACGTAACATAGGAAAGGGAACTAGAGGGGGTAAAAACGGAGAAGCAGGTGTGGCACGTGGTAAACAGGGAAAGAAGGAAGAGAGCATGGGTAGATGAAGCAATAAATATGAAGGAATGGGATGAGCATTTCAGGGGGCTACTGGGTGGGGTAGAATGGAGGGTGAGGATAGAAGGGGAAAGCAGAAGGAAGTGTGTCGGCGAAAGAGAAATAGAAAGATGGGAGGTAACGAGGGTGGTAAAGGGGCTGAAGGAGAAGAAAGCGGCGGGAGGGGATGGGATCAGGAATGAGGTATGGAAGTACGGGGGGAGCGAGAAGGAGACGTGGCTGCGGAGGGTGTGCAATAGAGTATGGAGGGAGGGAGGAGGGTTGGATGGGGGAGGGTTGAATGGAAGAGTAGTCGGAGGGGATAGTGGTGCCAATTTCGAAGAAGAGGGACAGTAGGAGGGTGGGATATTATAGGGGGGTTACATTGCTACAAACAGCATATAAGGTTTACGCGGCAATCCTGGCAGAGAGGTTGAGGGAGGAGGTGGAGGGGAAGGGTCTGTTACCAGCGAGCCAGACGGGGTTCAGGAAGGGTGTCTTAAATTATTTACTGAATAGGCAAGTGAGGAGGAAGGATAGGAAGATGGTGATATTCTTCGTAGACCTGAGAGCTGCTTTTGATTCAGTAGATAGGGAAGTACTGGTGAGGGCGATGAGAGAAAGGGGTGTAAGGGAGGAGTTGGTCGAGAGGTGCGAGGAAATGTTGAAGGAGACGAGGAGTAAGGTAAGAGTAGGAGAAGAGGAGGGGGAAAGTTTTTGGACGGCAAGGGGTGTGAGACAGGGGTGCCCGTTAAGCCCGCTGTTGTTCACGCTGGTGCTGGCGGACATGAATGAGGAGCTGGAGAAGGGGGGATGGGGGTATAAAGTTGGGGAGAAGGAAAATCTACACATTGGCATACGCAGACGACGTAGCTATGGTGGCGGAGGCTGAAGAGGGGATGAGGGGAATGATGAGGGGGT